>NW_028258139.1:4665151-4816666 GCF_053883595.1 Heterocephalus glaber | reverse complement strand
TCCTATGTAGTTGACATTTCAGATTAACACTCACAGAAAGAAAAGCCATATTGTACTATTTCACGTCTCATCTTTGTAATACGTGCCATGAGACATATGATACATACAAAAACAGATAATGCCTTCATCTTACCTTGTTTTAACTGCTGGAAGAGCCTTATGTTTATTATGATATTGCTCTATTATAAGTTACCTATTTGTTCTTTCATCTGTCTATAACTACATTCTAATTTTGTCCTTTTTTAGAACCAATTCTTACAAAAAATAACTGTGATTACAATATAGTACTACATAAATGAGATTGGAAAATCTGTACAATCCCAGAGCTAGAAAACAAAATAGTTCAGACCAGTCTTTGAGGACATGGAAAATTAAATAATGGAGTTTAGAATCACAAGAGGAAAAATAAGAGTTCTGCTCTCCCTTCTCTGTGACATATACAGAATTACTTTGTTATACCTTCTTCTATTATGCACAAGAAAGCATCTCCCATTGAGCTATTCATTCAATTCTGGGTGAATCTGTGCTGTGTTCCAGATCTAATCTAGAAAATAGAACTCACTTTAATACTCTTTCTTCAATAAAATTTTAGCTAGCCCCCACTGGCGTTCTTGAGAGCCTTAATAGTCCTGCTAAAATTCTCACCAAGTAATATCAATGCCATGTATATTCTTTTGGGTAGAAAATGATAACTACACTTTTGTAATTTGTATTACCAGAAAAACTGAAAAGAAATTTGAAAATGTCATTTCCTCAATAATTCAAACCTGGAGCTCGGTTCATTATATCAGATTTTAATTTTATGCATTTATGATAGGTGAAATAATGCCCTCCCTCAGCTTATGTGACCTAATCCTCAAAATCTATGAATATTCTATATCCCATGGCAAAGGAGAATTAAGGTTATAGATGTAATTAACATTGTTAATGAACTGACATTAGAATGGGAAGATTAGCCTGGATTATTCAAGGAGGTCAAATGTAATTATTTATGCCTTTCAAATGGAAGAAGAAATTAGAGTAAAGGAGCAAAAATGTCAAAGAAGGACTTGTCCCAATGTTGGGAGCTCAGAAGATGGAGGATCCAAAGAAACGGAAGGCCAGTAGAATGCTTCTACTCTAGATTCTCCTTAAAGGAGTGCAGTTCTGCCAACTACCTGGATTGTAGACTCATTTAGAACTTATGATATACAAGACTGTAAGATAATAAATATGTTATTTATGTAGCTATACACCAAGTTTGTAACAATTGTTATAGCAACTATTGAGAACAAATGCAGCTTCTCTTTACCTTCAGATAAATCCATTTGTATTTTATCACTAAGTGAGAAGCTCATAGTGTAACTTATAAATCAGACCTTTACTCTCATCACCAGTTTTTTCAGAAAAACCATTTAATTCCCTTGCATCTATTAGAAAATAACCTGACCTTTATATTATTGATTAGCACAAGTACAAAATAATTTATAATAACATCACTAGAGTTCCTAGATCCTTTATAAGTACTTAATTGAAATTACAAAAAAAAAGAGTTGTAATTGTTGAGTTCAGTCAGCCTAATCAAGAACTGTCTTTAAGTTGGAAGTGCTACCTTTTCCTCTTGGTGTCTGGGTAAGCGTGGCTAGAAGCTTTCAAAGACCATGGAAACTGAGGACAGAGAAATTGTGCAAGAGCTGCTAGAGACGGAAACTCACACATGACTCACGTCATCAGCAGGTCACAGGTGAGGAAAGAAGGAGATCAGCGCCAGAGAAAGCTGGTGTGAAGAGGAGGTGTAGGATGGCTTGGCGATGAAGGAGCAGGGGCCCTGAGCAAGCAGCAGTGGGTCGGGTGTGGCTTAAGTGACCAGATTGAGTCACCAACTATGCCCTGTGTCAGTATTTAACACAGGGCATGTTGAACAAATAATTAAGTGGATGAATGAGTCAGTCACTCAAATGCTAGTTGTTTGATGGAAAATTTGCTGAGAAAGTTAAGAGGGGAAAAGTCCCAATTGGCACTACATTTAGGGATTCAAATATTCCACTAGTTAGGTTGATACATTTACAAATTGACCTCTCATTTTAGAGTAGATGAAAGTAGCTGTGGAAAGAGGAAGAAAAGTGCTAAGGTATTATCCATGTGTGTTCTCTTTTGTCCTTTATAAGTTGCTACCTCTTCTAGGGAGATGCCTGGAAAACAAATTTGTGTTTTGCTTTGTTTTTCAATAAACCTTCATATAAGTCATTACATTAAGAAACAAGGTAGAAAAATCCAATCAGCCATAAGGACCAGTGATAAATGAACTATAATAACATATTTAATTGAAAATGAAGCTAATAATTTAAAACACCATTACAGGACACATTTATGTACTATTTTTATTCTTTTAAGAATATATTGATTTGTAGTTTCCTAAAACTTTCTCATTGGAAGCAATGGAAGAGGTTATCTAGTGCTCTGCCTCATCCAGTGAAGAGCTATCTCTCTCAAAGATGGCTTTAGACAGCTCTCTGCAGGAAATGTTTCAATGACATGAAAGCCACTGTTTTGCAATGCAGCAATTGAATTTTTGACAACTCAATATTAGGTGATAGTTCCTTATACTGAATAAAAATCTGTCTTGTAAATTTCACCCATTTGTACTAGTTCTGCCTTGGGAAAGACACTATAATTTAACTTCCTCTTTCATTTGGCAGTTATTCACATATATAGAGGCAAGTATCATATGCTGCAGCCTGCTTTTTTCTTTCCTTTCAATAGAAATATCCCTGGTTCCTTCCTACTCCTCTCTAGTAGGTCACTCAAGACTTTCCCTGTTCTGTTTACTCTTTCTCAAAAGGGAAGCCCATTAAAATAAACAGAGCAGTAGTTATATATTTAAAGTTTTTCTTTTTTGTTTCCATAAACTCAAGTATCTTAGAGATTCATTATTGTCTTCACATGCATTTACTGATTTTGTAATATTCCTGTAAAATCACACATCTAGAACTCAATAATATTAGATCTTATGATGATTAATCAAGAATCACATTTCTATACTAACTAATATTAAACTATAGTAGCAAGAATGAACAAATTTTAAAGGTCATGTCTCTATTTTAAACAAACTTATGAATCAGAAAACTTGGTCTTTTTACTGGTTATACCAATTACGAAATACTTATACTGTAGTAATGTAAGCTACCTATGTATAAAATATTGGCAAAGGTACGGCTCCTCAGTTTCTTTACATTTCAAAGATTGAGATTTTACCATTCTTGCCTTTATTTTACTAGATTCTAATAATATTCAAGTAAGATTTTTAGGGCAAGTTTCAAATGTCATAGCTTGGAAGGTATTTTTAAAGAACACTCATCCATTCAACATTAATAAAAATTTAATATTTGTCCTACACCTTTGAGAAGTATGCTGTATGCTGAGTTAAGAGTAAAGATTCAGTGAGCGAAGACATTTACGCAGAGGTAATAGCATACATGTATCTATACAGAAGGCAAACTTCGTAAGTTTAATTATAGCAGTAAATATCATGTAATATAGAAGTTATCACCAGTCTCAGGTAAAATGAAAGTGTTTATGAGATTCTAAATGAGTTGTTTTGATGTAAGAATGTTGATGAAACTGGAAATGCTGAGTTAAAAATATATGTCTTGTAGGGGCCGGGGATTTAGCTCAGCAGTTTCATGGTTTCACCGCCTGCTGAGCAAGCACAAGGACCTGAGTTCGATCCCTGGTACCAAAAAAAAAAAAAAAAAATGTCTTGTAATGACTAAACACTGAGCAGCTTCATCGAGATCTGCAGCTGGGTTACCTCGTTTGTAAAAGAGACAGAGGAAGCAGGGAAAGTGCAAATCTTTCCTTCAGCCAGCATCTGTCAGCATTTTAATTCCTCCCAATCATTCTTTCCTACCACGGCACACAAATTAATCCCAATTGATTCACAGAGAGAATTTCATCTGACATTTCTATTAAGTTACCTACTAGAAAAGGTTAAAAAACCTCTCCACCTTTATTGTGGATTCTTCTATATGTACCCTATGTGTGTCATTTATTAGAATAAATGAATATATTGAATATATATATACATATATGCACACATATACATTTACATTTGTGACATGAATGTGTGATATAATTCTATACTTAAAACAAGAGAAACTTTGCATGTTGATTGAAAATATAGTTATAGTTTCATTTTTCCCACCTGACAAGAATTCTGGAAAGTAGTATTTACTGTGTTTCAGTGGTTCAGGGATGTCACCAAGAACTCACCTGCTATCTATCCACATTATTTTCCTCCACTATCTTTACAATGATCTTTCTGCTTTGTTGTCATGTTGGGCTACAACATTTCCAAACATCATTTCAGTGTTCAAGATAAAAATGGAAGGGAAGAGAGGTGAGTGGAACCAGGGACATCTGTCCCCCTTAATCAAACTAAGAAAAATTCCCTAACACCTTTCATTGGATGAATGTGCAGTTGGTCTCCTAAGCTTACTTGTTGGGGGTCTGAGGAAAAGGTGATGCGTGTGGCTAGTATTTGCCTGTCCTAGCCTCTATAGTGTGATTGTGAATAGCTTTTGTAACAGTCAATCAACAATATCTACCACATTTCTTAATATAGAAAATATGTTCACCTTAAGGAAATGTATGCATGGATAACCAGTACTCTCTGTGAGATAATCGTAGCCCTTCAGGATTTACAGAGAGACAGAGAGAGAGACAGAGAGAGAGAGGATTTAATTGTCTATTTGAGTTTAGTTAGCAGATATGTCACCAATGTTCCTGTATTTTACACACGTTTCTAGTTCTTTGAGTCATATATTTAATTCATAGAGATTTATTACATTGAATAGTAAACACAAGTTTAAAACATCATTTTTTCCATAAAGATGCTGGTTGTGAAAAGCTAACTGAAAAAAGCTTCTCTTATGTCTGCCACATCGAAAGACTCAACAAAGCTTGTAGGTGAATTGAAAGTCATGACAAAATAAGGAGAAGCAGCACAGAGATTTACTGAAAATGAAGTAAAGGCTATGATCAGAGGCTGTGAAGTGTGGCTCTGACAGGCATGGGTGTTACTTAAGTAGACCTTTTCTTCCTCTTTACAACCGATGACATGTTTGAGGCCTTAGATGTATTTTTGGTGCTAATACACTGTTGTTCCCTGCATCATTTTTCCTTACACAACAAAATGTGGATGTCAAACATGCAGGTGCCAGCTAGAAATGGGCTGGAGAGAGTGAAATTAAATCACTTTGGAGACAGTCACTGAAATCAGAATAAAAGCAAGGGTGAGTTTGGGCAATGTATTATATGGAATTTTTTGACAATCATTGTTTTTTCTTTTTACACAATTAGAGTTTATTTTGACAAATTATGTCAGAGAGGATTTCATAAAATAGCCTGGTTTCTCTTGTGCAATACTGCTCACCAGAAGTTGAAGCATTTTAACAAGTCTTTAAATTCTCAGGCAACTTTTACTTGCCACAACCCAAAACATCTGCTTTGATCTAAAGTGAATAATGCTGTCATATTAAAACGAGGCAGTTTTACCATACAGACTCTTTGTGCCTCCTTGATCCAGCTGGTCCCGCCTGCCTGGCCCCATCTCCCTCGTTCTTTGCTCTTCCCTCCTGGGCAGAGTAAACATTTTTTTTTTTCAGATTCTGCAATTTCAAAGCCATAATGCTGTATACCCACCCTGTCTGCCTGCTCCAGTGCTTAGGGATGGACTTCAGCATGGCCTTAGCCAGGCCCACAGTGCTGAGCCCTCCTCACCAATCGCTGACCCCTTCTCGAAATAATTCAACAGGGGATGGGACAATTATTTCCCACGGGATAGATTTTGTCCCATTAAAGAAACAACCAGAAATGGAAAGAAGCCACCTAGCAAATTGCTCACCTTTGCTCAACAGCTAAGCTTTTTTGATTCAGAATTGCGGGGATGATTTGGACCACATACACACAGACTGAAGAACCAACAGTGTCTTTAACATAGCTGAGGGCACTTCTGCAACTCAGGCATCTTGTCCCCTGGCTTGTTTTCTGTTGGCCTGCCTGACTTACATTTACCCTCTGCTCTTGCTTTCTTGGTACTGAACATCCTCACTTAATACATTTTTGATGTATGTAACCTTACTTCAGACTCTATTTCTAATGAAGCAAGATTAAGACAATACCTTTTACCTCTAAAGGTTCTTTCCAGGATACTGAGCACTCCATACATTATAGATTCTCACCTACTGTCAAGCACAGTACTGAAGAGAAGGTGTGAATGCATTGTGATAGATGATAAGCCATCATTTATTATTGGGTGCCTGTACCTGTACATGATGTATCTTGATTCTTATTTTTTCCCTGTTACCTGTGTGCCCTTCACCCCCTTCCACCCTTCCCTATTTACAAAGACTTTGTTTCCATTTTTTTCTTTTCTCATAATTTTTCCTTTCCCTTCTTTCCTTTCCCCTTCCCCTCCCACTTCCCCTACCCCTTGGCACCTTTTCTTCCTATTTCAAATTATCAGTTATTCATTTTAATCATTTTAATCCTTATTTATACTTTCAGTTTCTCACATTAGAGAAACTATTCGGTGTTTACACACGTGTGTCCTATTTATTTCACTTAAGAGTATGGCCTCAATGTGCATCCATTTAGCTGTAAATGACTCTAGTTTCTCATTCTTTATGGCTGAGTAGTACTCCATTTTATTAAAAAACCACATCTTCTTTATCCATTTTCCAGTTGATGGGCACTTGGGCTGTTTCCAAGCTTTAGCTATTACAAACTGTGCTGCTATAAACATGGGTGCACATATATTTCTGTGGTATGATTCTTTTAATTCTTTGGGAAGATACCTAGCAGGGGAATAGCTGGGTCAAATGGGACTTCTAATCCTAGTTCTTTGATGTATCTCCACACTGATTTAAACATTGGTTACACCAAGTCTATACTCCCACCAACAATGGAGAAGGGTTCCTTTCTCCCCATACCCCCGCCAGCATTTGTTATTGGTTGATTTCTTGATAGCAGCCATTCTTTCTGGGGTGAGGTGGAATCTCAGTGTTGTTTTCATCTGCATCTCTTGAATGATGAGTGATGTTGAACATTTTTTCATATGTTTCTTTGCTGCTTTTACTTCTTTGTCTGAGAAATATCTGTTCATTTGAGATGCCCATTTTTGAATTGGGTCTTTGAATTTGGGGGTCTGATTTTTTCAGTTCTTTATATATTCTAGATAGTAGACCTTTTTCTGAGATTCAGCTGGTAAAAATTTTTTCCGACGTTGTAGGTTGTCTCTTAGCTCTGTTGGTGGTTTCTCTTGCAGTGCAGAAGCTTTTTAGTAAGATGAGATCCCAGTTGATTCTTTGTGCTAGTTCCCGTGCTACTGAGGTTTTGTTCACAAAGTCTTTTCCTATGCCAATGTCTTCAAGAGTTCTACCTACCTTATCTTCCAGAAAGTTTAGTGTTTCTGCTTTAATATTTAGATCTTTAATCCACTTCAACCTTAATTTAGTGCATGGTGATAGATATGGGTCTAGTTTAATCTCTGACAGGTTGAAATCCAGTTTTTCCAACACCATGTATTAAATAGGCTATCTTTCCTCCAAGGAGGATAGTTTTTTCCTTTGTCAAAGATGAGGTGGCTGAGTGTGTCTGGAGTTGTTTCTGCATCTTCTAATCTATTCCACTGATCCTCGTTATTTTTTATTAGAACATGTTTGCATAAAATGATTACACTCTGTGCGTAATTGGTACATGAATACAACATACCTCAATTCTTTTTTTATTCTCTTTCCCTCCTTTCTGTCCCTCTTCCTCTGTTTTTTTATCTCCTTCCCATTTGAAAAACATCTACGTCCCTACTTCCTGTTATCTATCTTTTATATTTATATTTTTGTTTCTCCTATAAGAAAAGTCATGTGAAAAAAACAACAACAAAAAAAGAAAAGTCATGTGGTTTCTTTAAACTTTGCCTGCTTTATTTCACTTAACATCTCTATCTTTCATTATTTCATTCATTCTTTCTTTTGTTGTTGTTGTTGTTGAGTCTTTATCTAGTTTTTATATTTGGGTGATATTTGCCATATAAAATACATTTGGAAAAATTTCTTCCTTTTCTATTTTGCATGTTAACCTGAGAAGCACTGTTGTTAGTTCTTCTTTAAACATCTCATGAAATTCAGTTGTAATCCAGCCAGTCTTAGGCTTTTCTTTTTTGGAAGACATTTTATTACTGCTCTACTCTTATTGCTTCTTATTGCTCTGTTTAAACTTTTTATATTCTCTTGGTTCAATTTTTGCATGTTGTATCTGTCTAGAAAGATATCTATTTTTTCTAGATTCTTCATTTTATTGGAATATAAATTTTCAAAATAGTTTCTAATAATACTCTGTATTTTAGTGGTATCTGTTGTAATAGTGCCTTTTTGTCTTTAATTTTATTATCTTTGTATCTTTTCTCTCTTTCTCTGATTAGTTTAGCTCAGGGTTTATCAATCTTTTTATCTTTCCAAAAAACAACTCTTTTTTTTCCCTTCAATTCTTTTATTGGTACATTTTAGGTAAACGATACATTTACATTTATCATTGGGTGCTTGTACCTGAACATGATGTACCTTGGTTCTTATTTTTTGTTTCATTGGTCCTTTGTATCGTTCTTTTAGTCTCCCTCATTTAATTTAACCACTGATATTTATTATTTCTTTCTCTGTGTTTTGAATTTGAATGAGTCTAGTGATACCAGATTTTAGAGTGTTGGAATCTCCTTCTGTAGGTCATTTCTAGGTTCTTTTCATTTTGAACAATGAATTGAACATGACAAGCAAAAATAATGACAAGGTTTATTTGAAAAAGTGAACGTGAAGGGTAAGGGAGAAATTGGCTCTGCAGAATGAACTTGGGCTGAATAAAAGAAGGAAGAAGGTATACCCTGAGGAACACAGGGCAGGCTGCCACGAGGAAAGTCATGGTAGTAAGCTCTTCATGGCATCTGTGTCCTCTTATCCCATCCACATCTCTCAGGAACTGGTGAGAATTTCTCCATATGAGGTCCTGAGAAGCAAGGCTGTCTAGATTGTAGGATCTTGCCACTCCTTTCTTCCCAGTCTAAGTCATGCCACATTTACTAACTCATTTCCCCCGAGAAACACAAATCCCCTTAATTCTTTATGGGCTTCTGAAGGAGTGGTGTCTCTGTCTTCTAGAGCTTCTTGAAGCTGGAAGTGGCTGTAGACCCTATCCACTCAGGATTATGTGCTCTCTGACTGCTGTGGGGAGCTGTTGTTCACTGGCTGGGTGGAACTAAGAAAAATCTATTAGAAAACAGTGAGAAAAGAGTTATGACCATTGAACTTCTTGTTTGATGGGAGAAAGAAACTTCACTATTAGCTGAAATATGAGAAGCAGGTCAGATTTCCATGCTTTCTGCAGAGAATATATATTAGAGCATATAAATTATCAAGAGTCTGACAGCCATGGCCTTAGCAAGATCCTGTTTACTTATCTGTAGAGTCTTGCTTTTTAAAGAGAAATCCCGAGTCTTTAAGAGCTCACAGGAGTAGCTTTCTCCCTCTGGGGAATCTTGTTCTTCAGGTAGTTCAGATGGAACTGGCTTTATTCTAAAAATAAGAATCCAGTTATCTGTCTTTGCCCCCTTTACTGAAGTGAGTGTGGCAAGGATCACAGGAAAGAAGCCCTTCTAAGCAGAAAGAACAGCAACAGTCAAGCGGTTTTTCTTCCAGAGGCTGACAGACAGTGCTTTCTCAGTGGAGGACACAGCCATAGAGGAAGACTGCCAGCCTACCCAGATGAAATAAATGTCTTGAAGGCCCACATTTACACCAGAAGCCAGGCAAGTTCTTTGGCTCCTTGATTCCTAAGGAAGAAGAGAAAAACGAAGTGGTAGAGGAAGAGGATTTAAATCCATATTTGGTCACAGACCCCTGTGAAGAAGAGAGTGATCTTGGGGATCCAGCTGCACTTGATGCCACTCATTACATGAAGCCTACAGTCCCCAGCACCAGTTCTGCAGCTTAGCATTTTGGACCTCAACAGACTCATCTCTCTTCTGCCACCCACTTCCCTCATGGGCTTCTAGGCTCAGTCATCTGACCCAGCTCCACCCTCAGCACCAAAGGATCCGGCAGCAGGAACAAAGTCAAACACCAAGTTCCTCAGCCAAGAAGACTTGGTTTCAGCAGCCAGACCCTTATGCTAACCTCATGACCCGAAAGAGAAGGATTGGGTGATAAAAGTGCTGATGGCTCATCTGGATGATTATTACTATCAGAAATATTATGAGAAACTAGAGAAGAAGGCAGATGAAGAACTACATGGACAAAGGAACAGGGTTCAGTCTTCTAAGTTGGTGACACCTTATGTTCAGAAGGCAGAGACTTATGAATCAGTGGTTCGTACTGAAGGTTCCCTGGGCCAGGTAGCTGTATCGACATGTTTTAGTCCTTGCTGAGCTATTGATGTTGTATCTCATGGAACTCAAGAGGAGGATCCAGCAGCAGCAAGCAGTCAGAAGCTTCGGGTATTATGCAGAATTGAGAGGATGTTCCTTCAGTTACTAGAGACAGAGGAGGGCCAGAAGGATGGGCTTCCACCGCCCTGCCCCTTTGGGCAGCAGAAAAACCAGGTTGAGAAGCTCTTCCAAGCCTTAAAGACCCAGGAGCAGAACAACCTAGAGGAAACATCACTCTCTGTGAGGAAGGGGAAAACCTTGGTGGCCCGGCTGCTGCCCTTTCTGCTACCTGATCAGGCTGTAGCATTCTTCTAGTTATTACCCAGCATCTGCCCCTCCTGATCCGGAGAGATGTGACTCACCAGGCCCTACACATGTTATTCAAGCCTCTGGGAAAATATATCAGTCATTTGACCTTCCATAAACTCCTCCAAGGACTTCAGGGGCTACTGTTACTACCACCTGGCTCCACAGAGCACCCGGTCACTGTGGTACTTCAGAACCAGTTTGGAATATCTTTGCTGTATGCCCTGCTGAGTCATGGGGAGCAGCTGGTATCCCTGGATCCTTCCCTAAAGGAACCTAACAGGAACCACTCAGCTTGGACAGACATGGTAGTTCTGGTTGCCCGGGAGATAGCTCGAATGCCTACAGCCTCTCTGGCAGAACCCCGAGCCTTCCCTAGCAATGTGGTGCCCCTGTTCTGTCGCCTCATGGACAAACAACTGGTTCAGCAGCTGGAGGCCAGAGTGCAGGTTGTCTCATCTACTGATCAGTTTGTTTTGGAATACCTCTACTGGTATGTAGGAGGCTTAATCATTGACAAGAAGTTGTATGAGTGCTCTACAGCAATCCAGGCAGCCTGAAGATATTTCTCACACCTTGGGATATTGGAAAGCTCTGCCCCAAATATTTTCATTTCCTTTCTTAAAATCTAAATGTTCCTAAAAGTAAAGCATGGATTAATAAGATAATTAAAGAGGTAATCAAAAAAAGAAAGAAAGTAAAGAAGTCCTTCTATTTTGGCTTTAATTGGTCAGTGGATATTTTCTATTTCTAAGGTTTACAAGCACTTGTTCCCTAGGATGGAAAGTAGGTGATTCCCCTGGGCCAGGATCTGGCAGGACTCTGTTCCCATATACTTGGATAGGCTGTTCCACTTGGCCCAGATTAATGAGGTAGTATGAGTTTCACAGTCTTTGTCTGCTAACATACCAAAGGATAGAAATTGTCTTCCCTATAACGTCTCAAATGGGTTCATATTTAGTCCAGTGTTGGGCATGTTATGGACACTGATAAGTGCCACTGGCAGTAATCAGAGCCAGGACTCAGACATCTCTTGGCAAAATTTTGCCAGAGCTCACTTTAGGGTCTGGTTGGCTCTCTCTACCTTTCCAGAAGACTGAGGCTGCCATGTGGAGTGGTGGTGGTAGTTTACTCCTAAAGTCTTTGACAACCCCTGAATTATTTGAGAAGTGAAAGAAGGTCCATTGTCATTCTTGAGGGACTGGCGTAGTCCAAATCTGGGGGTGACTTCTTTAAGAAGCACCTTGACTACCTTTCTAGCCTTTTCTGAAGGGGTAAGAAAGGCTTCTGTCCAGCCCATAAAGGTATCAATTAAGACCAACATCTGTTTAAATCCTCCATATGGTACCATGTGGGTAAAGCCTAATTGCCCATCCTCCCCAGGGTATGTTCCTCCCCCTCTGTACAGGTTCTAATAAAAGAGCTTCCTTGAGTTGTAGGCACAGAGTGGGAAAGTTTGCAGACCTGTCCCATGGCTGTTGCTAGCCTAGTTCTATGAAAACTTGAGGGACCATTTTCAGTGTAGCATTTCTTCCCATTTGTAGGGAATCATAACATGTTTTGATAGCATTACACTGTGTTCCGTAAGGAAGAACTGTTTATTTTCTGAACACCACCAGAGTCTTTTTCTTAAATTCCTGGTTGTCCTGAGGCTCATTTACTTCCTGGGGAGCAGAGACTAGTGTTAATTGTTCCTTAGGAGCTGGAAATAAGGCTTGAGCCTTAAGGGGCCATAAAGCTGTCCTTTTTGCTTCCCCATCAGCCTTTTGATTTCCCAAGGAGACTTCAATATGTCTCTCCAGTGCCCGTTATTGACAGTGTGTGGCTGCGATCTGCCCGGGAAGATAGAGTGACTGGGAGCTGTAGAATTTCCTGCCTGTGGTTTATAGATGACTGCGTATTGGTCAGTAAGCCTCTTTCTTTCCAGATTGCTGCCTAAGTATTGGTATGTTTATATAACAGTATATTTATGAAAGACTTGTACTTCTCAGTTGTGGAAGAGAGCTGGATTCCTTGCTGCACTCTTTATGACACCACTCACTTTATCAATTGTTAGCAGACTTTTTAATGTACCTTTTAATCCCAATAGGAAGAGCAACTAGCATGTTACATATCATTTCTAGTCCGTGACTGATATTATAGTCCCAATGGGGTTCTATTCAAGGAGAATAGCCATTCTAGGGAGGTTTCTTTCCCCTTTCAAAGGATATTGCTATATGCATAGTTCCCAGTCACTTGTAGGGTTCTTTGTCTATTATCTGGGGTACAGTAAGTGGCCAAGATAAATTGGACATCTCGCCGTGATAAATCACTTTTGAAATAAGAGTCAACGTTGAAACCCATCTGCAAACCTACTAGCATCCTCTGACAGTTGGCCTAGTTGTTTCTTACACTGTTGGACATCTGTTACTGATAAGAGGACCTGCACTGGAGAATTCCCTTCCACCCTTATCATCTCTCTTAGGAGCAGGATAAGTTGTGAAGTAGAATAGCAAGAAGAAACACCTTGGGTTCAGCCTGTGGGGCTTAAACTCTGTGTGTACCCAGTAGGACTAAGGGCTGTCTGAGAAGCATGAGGAGGGGGCTGAAGACATTGAGTTTCTCTTGGGCACCACCATATACTGGAATTCCCGAGCCACTGGGAGGGGATGGACCTCATTTATCGGCCTGGGGACTATAAGGAGAAGGTTGAGGAGACCTCTCAGTGTCATCAAACAGGTCAGAGAGAAAAGTGGGGTTCTCAGGATGGGATCATCCAGAATACCTTTCTCCTCTTTGGGGGCTGCTCTATGTAAGTCAGACTGAGGCACGATGGAGACCACTGAGGCAGGCAAAATCAAAGCAACATTCCATGAATTTATTGCCATCTGGGTGGAGACTGGCCAAGGGTGAAAAAGCCACTGGCACTGAGAGGAGGGTGTGTGCAGTTGTTACAGAGGAATTTAGATAGAGGAGGAAGCAAATTTTAGACAGTGAAAAATTTTAGAGTCCCATGGGTGATGAACCTGGAGCTGGCTGATAAACAGGGTGGTGGTAGGAGCAGCAGGGGGCTGCTAGTTCCCTGTTATCTCTATACTCCTGTGGATGTGGGTAGTGGATCTGCTTGGGGGGGGTCCAAATTGGGGGCCTGTCATCCCCCTCATAAACAGGAAGAAAAAAGGGGGGTTGTAGATTCTCATGACTTTTTCCAGTGTGACTGGGGCCAGTGTGGGCTTCCTGTGGGGGGAGAGAGAGATGAGAAAGGGGAGAAGGGTGATTCAGTCTTAGAGAGAGGCAGTGGAGGTGTCAGGAGTATGATGACCTTGCGGCCTTTTTCAGGGGTCAGCTGGAGGCTCTTGTGGGATAGCAGTGTAGTGAGCCAGCGAGCCATCAGGAGTAGTTGTCTGGACGTTATGGATTGGTTTCATTCCTAGATAAAATCTGTCAAAAACTTTATTATGCAGGGTCCAATCAATAATAGTAGACTGGGACTAGGGGCACTAACATAGGGAGAAGCGAGAAGCCAGGTCATCTAGCCTGCTTGCAAGACTTCCTTAACCATTGGTATGACCACCTTTTGCCTATTTTCTGAGCCTGGTGGCTTGATCCCAGGGTGCTGCAGAAGCTAAGCCAGCAGCGAATATGAAGGCCAGATGTCTGTGGTGAGGAGGAAGAGGAAACGGTGGTACATGAATGAGTGGGGTGGTGTCTAGGCAGGAGGTGCAGGGAGGTTGGGGAAGAGACCAAAGGTGAGTAGGTGTATTTTGTCTGAGGGGGAATGGGTAAGGGACCTGTAGAGGACAGTTCCTCCAGCCAGTCGTAGAGTAGAGCATCTCTAGTGAGTCAATCTGGGGATGGGGATGGAGGCTACAATGAGTCTGAGTCTGAATCTGGGGAGTCGTTTCGGGGTGGGGAAAGGAGCTGCTGTGCCCAGGGCAGTGGGGATTCCAGCAAATGAGCCTGAGGGGAGTGAGCAGCAGTCTTTGGCTGAGGATGGCTTGCAGGATTGTACCCGTTCAGCAGGGAATGAGTTAATTGCAAGGTTTGGTACAGGTAATTGGGAACAGCAGAGGGGAGCAGCTAGGGTGCTGTGGAAGGGCTTAGAGAAAGAAAAGGAAAGGCTTAACTGGGTCAAAGGGGGTAGGGAGGAGGAAGGGAGTTTACTTGCAGGAGTGAGAGAAGAGGCCCCATCTCTGAGGCAAAAGACAACTGAGTCAGAGCTTTAAACGGAGGCTTTGCCATCGACTGTCAGACAGGAGGAGGTGAGAAGGAAGGAAAACAATTTGGTCTGCTCTGGGTAGAAAAGTTACACCGGGGGCCCTGAAAGCAGACGTGTTTTATCTCAAACATGCAGGTTGAGAGAGGGAGAAGATACAGGGTGGGAGGAAGGCCCAGCAGTAGGTGTGAGAAGGGCAGTGACAGGGTGGGGAGCAGAGACTGGAATGGTGAGGCTGGCAGAGCTTTGTTACAATAGCTCATCTAAGGGGTGGGACTGGACAGGTGGGAACGACTAGAAACAAATGAGTAAGTATGCGGCTTTCCAACTGGCATCAGAGCACAGGGGTTTCGAGAGGCTGGACACAGTGGCATCATTTCCCACAGCAGTAATTGAGGCTAAAGCTAGCTGTCCTGAGAATGAAGAGAGGGTGCAGTGGATGGCCCCATACTGATCAGAAATGAAGCGGTCTTGTCTTACCTTCCGCGGCAAGATTTACCCAGTTTGGCAGCTGTGATGGTCCCAAGGGCATCCAAGACCTCTGAGGTGCGTCAGCCATCTGAGGTCCAAATGCTCAGGATGGCAAGGGTTTCTGAGCCCAGTGAGTGGCCCTGGGAGGGGGCTGCTGAGGTGGGCCCGGTGGCCCGGTACAGTCCGCCTCCCAGTGAGGGCTTCTGCAGGGGGGGCAGGGCTCAGGAGGGAGTCCTGGGTTGGGACAGTCTTTGGCCCAGTGGCCAATCTGGTGACACTTAAAGTAGGGTCCTGGACCCCTTTTCTGGGTCCTCAGAGATTTTACTTGGCCCCTGATTGCCTTCCAGCCCTTTTAGTGGGTTTCTTACGGTGGATGTAAGCGGTTATAAGTCTGCTGGCGGGCGGCCATGTCACAATTACGGAAATGCTCGATTGATCAATTTCTGATGGGCATCTGAGGGCCAGACTTAATTTTTTGGAGCTTTCCTTGAATATCTGGGGCTGAATGGGTAATAAAATGCATCCTTAAAATAAGCTGCCCTTCTGGACTCTCAGGGTTTAGAGCAGTAAAGCTATCTGAGAGCGGAGGCTAGGTGACATATAAACTGGGCTGGATTTTTATCTTGCATTTGAGTCATTTTCTTTCATTTGTCATAATTAACTGATTTGTGGGCTACCTTTTTTAAGCCCTCAAGCAGGCAAGTTACCTTGTCGTCTGGGCATTGCCTTGTAGGAATGTGCCCCTGTGCATCAGTGTGACTGGAATCCCATGGGGGCTTGGCCGGAGGGGCTGGGGGAAGGGTGTAGCTCCAGCCTCTAAATTGGGCTCAAATGGCCTCTTTTGTCATAGGATTGAGCTAGGAATTAAATCTGTCCTTGCTCCTCAGGAGAGAGTGGAGAAGTATGGATATGTCCTCCCAGGTTCAATCATAAGATTGAGTGAGATACTGAAATTCTCGAACATATTTAGTGGGGTCTGTGGAGAAGGAACCCAGGCACTGATGAGCCTGAGAAAGGTCAGACAGAGAAAAAGGGGCATGAACTTGGAGTGTCTTCTCCACCCACACCACCTCCCAAAGCAGAAAATGAGGATGGGGGTAAGGAAGAAATGCCAAGTTGCATTTCAGACCTTGAGTAAAAGAGGGTTGGGAGGGGCTTGTTAAGATGAGGAGGAGGGTTGGAAGTGTCAGGTAAGTGAAGAGAACATGGGGTGGCGCAGAGGACCTGCTGATGGGAGGTCCTGAGGGAAGCTAAGCAGCTTTGGCGGCTGCGGCTGTATGGGGAGGAGGGACCGGGGCTGGCATAGAGGAGAAAAGAGACCAGACCAGTATGGGCAGGGCTGGGGAGAGCTGGTAGGGAGGCAGGGACAATGAGAAGTCATTGCAGTTGGGGCAGGTTAGGAAGACACCAAGGTTGTGGGAAACGGGAGGCAGAGCCAGGGAGTAAGCATGACTGCAGAGAAGAGTCACAGTGAGGGGTGGACAGACGGGAGCCGACAGAGGAGTTGAGATGTGAAGTTCAGTGGGGTCACAAGAGGCCCAGAGAGAGGGGAGTCTTCAACTAGCGAGGACTGCCTGGACATATGGGGCCTCTGACCATTTTCCTAGCCAGTGACAATAACTGTTTAGTTCTCATAGAATTGAAAAGTTGAAAGTGCCCTTTTGGGGCCAATGTGATTCGTTATCTAATTTGTATTGTGGCCAGGCCCTATTGTAAAAATAAATGAGATGGTTTGGCTTCAGGTCAGGGATGAGATGGAGAGGTTTAAGGTTTTTAAGAACCCAAGACAGGGGAGGAAAAGGAGGAATAGAGAGAGAGAGGTTGCCCACAGTGATGTCTGAGGCTGGACCCGAAACCAGGGCTTTTGGGAAAAGGAAAGGACATCTCCAATCAGTTGCTGACAGCCGTGAGAGAGGACAGGTGACTAAGTCAGGCATTTGCAAGATTGTGCAGGCATAAGGGGAATCTGGTTCCCGGGAGAGTGTGACCAGTACTGGGTTCGAGCACACTTTGGGCCTGAGCCAGGTCAGACTGAGGACTCTGGGTAAGAGAGGGTGACAGGAAAAGGGTGAGAGGGAATGAGAACCCAGGCGGACATTGTCTAGGGCAAGCGGGGGGGACCAGGGACACCTCACCTGGGGAGGGACTGAGATCCCAAGATGTGTATTCCATTCGGGGGAATGAGAAAGATGAGTAAAGTATCACTTACCCAACCTGAAGATAAGACCTGGACTAGCAGTGAGCCAGAGGTTGGATGTTGTGGGTGGCCTCAAAGTGCTTGGTGGGATTTCGGGGAGGAAGCTCAGACCTCCCCATAGGGGCCACCAAATGTAAGGTCAGACTGAGGCATGATTAAGACCACTGGGGCAGGCAAAATCAAAGCACCATGTGAGGAGTTGATTGCCACCTGGGTGCAGATGGACCGAGGGTGAAAAGGCCGTTGGCACTGACAGGAGAGTGTTGGAGGTTGTTACAGAGGAGTACACACAGGGGAGAGGGCACTGGTCAAGAGTGTGGACAATCTGAGAGTCCCGTGAGTGACGGGCCTGGAGCTGGCCGATAAACAGGGCAGTAGTAGGAGCAGGAGGGCGGCTGCTGGCTATCGGTTATCTCTGTCCTCCTGTGGATGTGGGTAGTGGGTCTGCTTGGGTGGGGATCTGACTTGACTCGGGTGCCTGTCACTCTAAGTATCATAGTTCCCAAGCATTCCCTCGGATAAAGGGTCAGAAAAGGCTCCACAAAAGAGATTTCATTCCACCTTGTATGTTTAAGCAGAAATTCTGTAACTGGAGAAAAGCCTCCTAGTTTAAAGTATGCCCCCATGCCCATCTCTTGCTACCTGCGGGTCATAGTGAGCCCAGGCCATACTGCAATAGTACATAAGTTGTTTCTGTTTTAGATTGCTAGGATCAAACCTCCTCACTCATCAAGGGTAAGGCCCAGTGGCAAAGATGGTGCAGTCTGTGTAGTGGAATGGTCCAAGAACATTCCCGTTGGCTCATTTTCGGGCCTATAGAGACAAGGAGACAATGAGTTCTTGGCACCTTAAGATGGCATCGCATGCAGAAAGTGAAGACGTGAGGGCTCTACAAAGCCTCCCTGTGAAAACCTAACTCAGACTAGCCAGAGGTCTCTGTCTGAACCTTTAGAGTGATGCGGGCATTCTTCACAGAACCCCAGAGGGAAGCCCCCTGAGGGCTTTTGTCTCTATATTTGGGGCCTATTAACTTTTGGGGACCAGGGGCTTAAGCCATTTGCAGGGTCTACCTGTCCTTTGACTCCCATGAGATAAGGGTGGAACTTTCCCCCAAGCAATGTTCCCTTGGACACCCAGGGGAGCCTTTTGATGGCTCACCTTGCACAATGGAGCCAATTGGGAAAATTATCCCTTGCATTTATTTCAATAGTAAATTAGTACTTTAGTAAATTTAGTACTTTTTTTAAGACAGTAGAAATGAAAATCCTTTTTTTTTTCTAAGAAAGTGGATGGGCTGTCACATTGCATACTCACATTCACTATAATTAGGTCTTAAATGCTATTCATTTCTTCTGCTCCGGTCATCAGGCATAGGTCTTTAAATTACCTGCGCTTAACCACTTAACAATTTACCCCAAGCACCCTTCGGCCTTGCATTTGTTGAGGCAGTGACTATCCCAATCACCCACTTGGGCAGGTGTCATTTCGAACAGACCAGTTGATTCTTGTTTGCACAAGATACACTCATACATGTCATTTTTATATTTCCTGTTATATGATCTTATAAAAATTAATGAAAAATATGAAATTTTTGGTTATCTTGCATTTAAACAGTTGGGCTGGTAAGTGGTTAAACAAAGAAGAAATCCAGGCTGCCAACAATGGCCCCAGGTGAGGATTAAAACAGGGAGGGAGCCGAGTCAGCTAAAGCAGCACAGGTCATGGGAGTGTGGGAACAGCTTTGGCCAGCCCATGCTGTGCATACCACCAGGGCAGGGGCTCAGCTCTGCCCACTCACCGACCCAGCCCTTGCCAGCCTGTAGGGCCTTCGACCTGGTGCTGACAACCAGCCCTACCCAGTGCTACTCTGAGGGGTTCTGCCCACCACTGGAGAACAGACCCTCCTGGCCATTAACACTCCCTGGCAAAAGCCTTGGGCATTTTTTTTTTTGAAACTGATACATTTTTCTGTTCCAGGAGAGAAGAACTGCTGTCCCATTTAAAATCATTTCAAAGAAAGAGGATTCCTTCCTCTTGTTTTCCAAAAGCCCACATGTTCTCCAAAATCTGAGGTTTAGCTTATAAGGCCAGTTAGTAAAAAAAGAAAAGGGAAAAACACATGGCAGTAATTGACATAAGCCCACATCTAGCCAAGGACAGAAGACAACACAGTAGCTGGTCACTGGGAAGGCAGTATGGTGATGCCCCAGACCAAAACACAAACTGATAACAACCATTTGTAAACCGGAGTAAGCAGAGGCCAGACTAATTTCCTAAAAGGGTAGCAAACAAATATGCAGGCAACAGGGCATACAACAAGGAGAAAACAGTATATTGTGGCTGGAAAAAAAAAAAAAAGTCATGCATTCCCTTCTCTTATTCACCACAGCCAGAAAAGCAACTAACTATTCTCTGCATGCCATAAGAAAGTCCTATTTCTGGCCTAAGGGAGAGAGTAAGAGAAAGAAGGACAAAAGAAAAGCCTTGTGAAGTTTTAGAGAAAAACCGAAAGTGTGCCCATCAGGCCTTGCGTGGTCGCCTCCTGGCCTGCTGAGGCAAATCATATTACTGGGTTTTGGAGTGCTGCAGCCACCTTCTGGAAGTGGTTTCTAGATTCTTCTCATCTCAAACAATGAACTAAATAAGACGAAATGGTGAGAAAGCTGATTTGAAAAAATAAAAGTGAAGGGCAAGGAAGAAAGTGGCTCCTCAGAGTGAATCTGGGAAGAATAAAAGAAGGAAAAGTGTAGACTCTGAGGAGCACAGGGCAACCTATCATGAGGAATGCCATTGTAGCAAGCTTTTCACGGCACCTGTGCCATTTTATGCCATCCACATCTCTCGGAATCTGCGAGAATTTCTACATACACCTCCAGAGAGGTGCTGAGTAGATTCTAGTATCCCACCATACCTCTCTTCCTCGTCATTCTAAGTCATGCCCTATATACTATCTCACTAGGATCCCTCCTTTTGTGACTTCCAGAGCATGACTGACAGCATGATTGACAGGGTGCTGAGTCACATCAGCTGTATCTATTATGCATGTCCTTTCCCATAACTGGCTTACTATAATTGTTTTATATGAATGAAATTTTCATGAGCTCCGAATGAAGAACGGTTACTATAGGTCATGCAGGAGAATGTAGCATGCATGCATCTTGATTTGGGACTTTGAAATCTTCTAAATTGCGTCCAGGGGACTTTGTATTTCTTATCTCTGCCTTTCCATAGTAAGCCTTGGGACAAAAGTCAGGGAGTTGGCCCTGGGGCCTTGCCCAGATTCAGTTGAATGGAGAGGAGTGGTCCTAGAGCTCCAATTGTGCTATTCACATTAATACTGATTGAGGTTAAGTGATCAAGAGGAAAAATTCAGAAAAAGATACACTACAGTGAAGTAGCATTTCACGTTTATATAGAATCACCAATTTTCTTTCTAATTTTTTTAATATCTCAAAACTAAAGAATTCGTTTTCTTTTGTTCTTTTCATCTATTTTTCTGAAATTATTTTTTCATGTAACTGGTTTTAAATTTCAGTGTAAAATTATTCAACTTATTCTATAATGAGACAATATGAATCTAAATTATCTATGGAATATTGGTACATCTTCATAAATGTTTGGCAATATAGAAATATTAATATGGTCTGAGTATATGTGTATGTATGTGTAGGAATATGACTGGGTTTGTGTATTGTAATATATATTATATACCTGAAAATAATTTGCTGTCTGATTTCTCCGAGACACTAAAAATTTCCATTAAGAAAGAAATGTTTCAATATGATTCATAAAAAAAAATTAACTAAAGCACTACATATTGTTTCCCAAAAGCAAATCTGGTGGTCCCTATTACAACAAAAATAATTTATGATTTTCAATATGTTAGGTTTGTTTCTTCACCACTGACCAAATCAAAGGAGGCCATTTGTTTTGGTAAAAAAGGAAAATAATGATAGGGTAAACTGAGGCATGACCAAGATCACCAGAGCAGACAAAAATGAAACAACAAGCGAGGGTTTATTTCCAGCCTGGGTACAGACAAGTCAAGTGTGACAAGACTGTTGACTCTGGGGCCTGGGGCAAGGGGAAACTTTATAGGATAGTTTGGGAAGGGGAGGGGTAGGGCCAGGAGGAGTGGAAAATTTTGTTCTGGAGTGGAGGAAGTCTTTTGATCTGGGGCAGAGGCACTTTGGTGGTCTCCAGGAGTATCTGGATCTGCAGGTGTTGCTGGTGGGATGAGCTGTTTATCTCAAACCCGGGGCTTGGCTTCCTTTTATCTTATGCACCTTGCGGGATGTGTTACTACATTGCCTGGGAAGTTTTTCTCTGCCTGGGTGAGGGTCTGATAGAAAGATTTATCGGAAACTAGCTCCAAGGAGATGGAAGAACCGTATTACCCAAATCACCGTCTCACCTTTTATAGGTGTGTTAGGGTCTTTTATACCAAGGAACAGTGTGACAGGGGATGCAAGGAGACAAATGGATATGTTCAGGCTTATTTCAACTCTTCCTGTGGAAATAAAGCTGGGCTTTGACCTCCTGGTGCCCACATCTGCAAATTCTGTCCATTCATCTGGGCTGAGGAAAGCTGAGGGTGCTGGTTTATGCCCTAGACCTGAGGATGTTTGGAGAAGCCATTGTCTCCAAAGGAGAAATATTTAACGTTTAAAATTTTATTCCTCCTCACCAGTTACATGCTTAATTTGAATAACAATTTTTAATGGATGCAATTTTAAATAACTATTACACAAAGTGTCCTTTTAATCTTTTCATGTTTTATGTCATTCATACAACTAACCACATTTTGAAAAATAAAAGATAAAAGACAGAATTTCAACGGTCCAAGGGCCTGTGATGTCCCGAGGAATCAAAAATAATTCTGAGAATTACCCAGGAATTTGAGGAATGAATTGTCACAATTGCAGCATAAAACAAAAAGTTGATGTTTGCCTTTAAAATATTTAATTATCCTACCTTATTCATATAAAGTTTATTATGCTCAGGTAAAGTAAGAAATTAATACTAATTAGATTTTGTTTCATTTTTGTAGGTTATCCTGTCTTGAGTCTAGATATCTTCTTCAAAATATACATAGTCATTAAATAAATAATTTGTAAAGTACTCTGACATCAAAAATTCTTAGAAATGGGAACCACTGTGACCCCTTTCCTCACAGATTAATTTCTTTCTTGCTGTAGTCATTTTCTCTGACATGGACATTCGTAATAGATTTTAATATTTGGTGAAAGCTTGTCAAATCACACTTGTTTATTGGGTTATAATATTTTCTTCTTTACTAAATCTACTTTATAAAATTTCAATGTGTCCATAAGACCTCTTGAAATGCAAGCAAAATGCTGAGCATTTTTCTTTATTTTTTTTTTTTCCTGTTTAGAGGTCACAAAAGTCTCCGATTTGTAAAGGGTATGTGATTTAAAGAGGTTAGACATTTTGAAATAATACCTTTGAAAGAAATGTCTTTTTTAAGCTAGCAAAGGGATTATAATTCTATAGTCTTGCTTGAGGGTGTCAAATCTATATGCCTGGGATGTTTTACTCCATTTTCCTTCACTTATTTCTGCAAATCCTTTACTTATAAGTATTGGTTTAAGGATGATTTATGTTTTTTTATTATGAATGAGGTTGGGAGAGCTTCCTACAAAATTAAAATTTAAATTATATCTTCTTATACTTTTATATAGGCATTAAGTGCATTCCCCATTCTTGACTTAAGTCTACACTATGTAGCCCTGTTATTTTATTTTGGCAATATTTAATTAAAATTTGTCATATTATATCTAAAAATGTAGGAATATTCTTTTTTGAAGAAAGCATTTATATTTGAGAAAATTATTCCATAGGGTGCAAAATATGTAAATTGTCTTTTAATATTTGCCTGTTATGTAATGTGTATTTGAGAAGGTATCCTGAGTACCAAGGGAACGGAAAGTTATAGGCAATAAGAAAATAGGATCTCTCTTCAAAAGTGTTTACATAAAAAGAGCCACATAAATGTCAAAGTAATTACTTTTATTGTAAATAATAAACTAATAGCCAGGCATGGAGACACACACCTGTAATGCCAGCACTCGGGAGGCTGAGGCAGGAAGATTGCTGTGAGTTCAAGGCCAGCCTGGCCCACATAGTACATTCAAGGTCAAGCTGAACTGCATAGCAAGACCCTATCTCAAAAATAATAATAAATAGTAAACTAAAAATAGAAGAAAGAGACATAATCTCCAAGGTGAACTGCTACTGTTGAGATCTAAAATGGGCCCCTAAGCTTCATGTGTGAAAGGTGATTGGATTATGGATGCCACAGAGATGCTTATTGTTGGGAGGCAGGGTTTGAATGAAGGAATCAGGTCACCGGAGGCTGGGTCTGCAGGAGTAAATCTCTCTCCCTAACTCCTCCTTTCTCTCTTTGCTTCCTGGCTGCCATGAAGTGAGTGGGTTTCCTTGTGCCAGATCCTCCCAACATTCCTTCCTGCCTTGGAGCCCACCAACTATGGATCAAAAACCTGAATCAAAATAAACTTAAATTGTGTATGTAGAGTATTATGTCTCAGTAACAAAATAGGTGACTAAGATATGAACTATTGTTTCTGGTAACCGTGAATATTTAATCATGTTAGGCCCAAGAATAAAACAGGTCTAAGACAAATTCTCATATTCAAGATGACTACTGAGAGAGAGAAGGGTAGTTCTTGAAAGTAAAAACACTGTGGCTTCCAAAGCACTCAACTGAACAATGGTAGCCCTCTAGGTTTGAGCTTAAACATTAATAAGAAACAATAATTACTAAAATTTATTTTGGTAGTAGAAGTATACCTCATTGGTGTGCATGTGGCTGAAGAACAGGTTATTTTTGTAATCTCGATACTGCTTCAGCTCTACAAGTCTGACATTCTGTGAAACCTCCCCTGTCAGAGCTGTCTTCGGCTATGTTCTTGAAAGCCACTGGCCTGAATGGATGCTTAATCCACTGGTGGTTCACCTCAGATCTCTCCAGAGAGCCCTGCAGGCTTGAAACAGGAAATGTTCTCAGTAACTGCACCAAGGAATCCATTTTTAGGAAGGAGGAATTTCAAAATGCAGGCATAGACTCTGGGTTGCACAGGCATTTCCAGATATGTGAACTTTAATTTTTGTTCTAGAATAAGGAAACAATGCTAAGTTTGCATGGGTAGCTAGTGAGAAATGATCTTCCAAGAAATCAAGCAGAGCTGAAGATATAATTTAAGGGCTTATCTTCTCCTCTGGACTAAAAGCTTTAACATGTCTTATTCATCTCAGTTTATTTGATAATAGTTTATATCACTTGCTGTTCTTGTAGAATGATGTGTTAGTGAATCACAGTCTACATCATTTTGCTGCTTTTATAGCCTGAGGATTAATAGCTTAAGTAATCATGCTCCATAAGCAACGGTTTTTCTTATGTGCATTGCAATTATATCCGTTCATCTCTGTAAGCCTCGTGTTCAGACATTTCTCTTCTTTTGTTCAACATTATATTAAAGTCTCAGCTATTTTTGTTAGTCCAGATAAAACATAGGTAGTATTAGTTTCTAAGAAGTTTAGCATAAAACATACTGGGAAAACTTTCATTTTTCATATTTGAAGAACAATCTTAAACTGATTCAGCGATTTTAGAATTTCCATGGCTGAAAATTAGCTTTATTTACAAATGTAGCAATTTTTGAAACTTTGTTTTCTTTTTCTTTTCTTTTTGGTATGGAGAATTGAACTCAGAATCTTGCACTTGCCAGGCAGGTGGCAGAACCACGGAGCTAAATCCTCGGCCCTGAAACTTTGTTTTCTGAATTAATTTTATTACTAAGAACATACAGTGGTACCTCAGTTCATGAATTGAATTTGTTCCACGATTCTGGGGAAGATGGCCAAGTCTGTGTTCGTTCAGGGAAGATGGATGCGATCTTGTCGCTTGATACCAAGTTTGTGAATGGAAGCAAAATTTTGCAGGATGCGTTTGTTGGAACAGAATTGTTCAGAACAGAAGCATTCATGAACTGAAGTATTACTGTATTAGTTAAAGTTTAATACTTTGGTATGTGTAATTAATCCAGTACTACCACAATTGTATGAACAATGGCTTATTTAAAAAGTAAATTGAAGTTAATAAATATTTCCAACATATCTTTCTTACCAAATTTAAACTGTCTCATTGATATTAATTTTACATTTATAAAATAAGTATTTGTCAAAAAATTACTGCCAGTGAAAGCAGTTCATATACTTTTTTGGGTTCCCAGGATATGACTAAATTCAAAAGAAATAAACCATGTCTAATTGGTAAACACTAGATAATCACTAACAATGATTTTAAGACTTTTCAAATTTTTCATGGTGCAATGGTAAAATAGATTTAGTAGAAAATATATTTGCAGGCTAGAGATATGGCATGCAATAATCTACAGTGTACTGTTGAAGAACCACGATGTTTGTTAGATTAGGTGTATTAAATATGTTCTCCATTTACCATGGATTTAAAAGGCTATGATCCCACTGTAAATTGAGGAGTATCAGTGTGTATTCACATATGCACTAGGAAGGTCTGAGCATCGTTATAAGCATTTAAAATGTCATGAGTGATTTCAAAATACAGACTGAGAAGAGATAAAGCAAACATCTGTCCTTAAAAAGTTATATTTTGGGCTTTGTTTTGATGGCATTTTAGATTTTCAGAATTTTATACAGTAAGATAGCCTTATTAAGAGAGTAAGCATTGCACTGATTGAATTATTTCTTAATTATACAAGTTATGTGTATTTTTCAAAAAATTGAGAAAAACAAAGCAGAAGAAAATACTACTATCCCTAAGCCAAAAATAAAATCATTTATAATTTTTTTTTTTGGTACTGGGGATCAAACTCGGGACCTTGTGCTTGTGAGGCAGGTGCCAGAACCACTGAGCCAAATCCCCAGCCCTATATTTTTTAAAAATTATCTTTGTGGTACTTGCATCTTTCTAAGTGTGTATATTTCAAAATAAATTGTGTTCATGTTTATATAAATTAAATGGAATGTGTAAGTAAAGGAGTATACATGACTCCTTACATATGTATATACACATTTTCAAAAGTAAACCTTGTTTGTAACTGAAAACATTTTGTAAGTATGCTTTTTTATCAAAGAATAACATGAGCATTTTTAATGAATATACACTATTCTCTTTTGGACATACTTGTTATTGTTTAGGATGATAAAATAATTCAATATTTACTGCACACTGATCTTAATTGAAGTACATTGTCCATGCCATTTTTAAGCAGTATGTGTAGGTTAACATGTTAGTGTGTTGAGAACTTTTGAAATGTGAGACTTCAATTTTTTCTTAATTGTTTTATTTTAAAATGTTAGTATAGTGAATGGAATAATCTATATTGTTCTGCTCCATTTGCTGTAAGAAATATTAGAATTATCTTTGAATGGATTTGAATGTGTATGGATTTAAAATCTTGGCAAGAGAAATCTACATAAATTATATTTATTTTCCTTGCTGCCAGAATGAGGGCATCAGGGTGCACAGGTCCTTATGCCATGGCAAGCATGAACCACATTGTTGCTGCTATCTTTCATTGCTGCAGTAGTTTGGTTACCTGCATTTATATTTCCATTATTACATGAATAGACATCAGTAAATTATTTTACTGCAACACAATTTAAAACACACAAAAAAGCAACAACAACAAAAAAACCTGAACATGGTGGTACACGCTGATAATCCCATCACTCTGGGGGGTTCAGGCAGGAGGAGCAGAGAGTTCAAACTCAGCCCAGGCAAGTAGAGACTAGCAAGAATCTATCTCAAAATAAAAAATTTAAAAAGGGCTGGGGTTGTATCTCAGCGTAAAGGCACTCAGCACAATCTCAGTTTATCATCATAAAATAAAAAAGTTCTAACATCAAATAAATTGACACTATAGGTAACAATTTTTAAGTGTCACCTGAATTTTAGCTGAATATTTTTACTCAGATTCATGGGATAAGATAAATTGTCCAAATACAAGTCATTATGTAGTTAGGTCGTTATGAAAACACGGTGTCCAGTTGGACATGGTGGGCTCCTGCAGTCACTGAGACTTTGAAGGGGAAGCAGAATTGTGAGTTAGAAGTCAGGATGGGCAATGAGGAAATAGGTCTAGCCTCAGAAAATAATAAAATAAAATTAAAAATAAATAAAATAGGAAGCAGTGTGTAAGTTGAAAGCTTTAGTGACATCACATGAATAAGACAAATAAAATTTATTAGTGTTTCCAATGTAAAGCATGTCACTACTTCAATAGTTGACTTTACTATCATTAATAATGTGTACTATTTCCTTATTATATTTGTCTTAGGTTAGAAAAATCTAAAAATAGTTCTTGTTTTTAATTTTATTGGTACATTTTAGGTACATAATATAATGACATTCATCACTAGAAATTTATATCTTTATGTAATCTACCTTGGTTCTTATTTTTTCCCCATTCCCCTGCCCTCCCATCAACCCCTCTACCCCTCCCTATTTACAAAGACTTTGTTGCCATTTTTTCATTTTCTCATATTAATTCCATTCCCTTCTGAGTAACTGAAAGTGTAAATAAAGACTAAAAGGTATAATAAATAATGTGAAATAGGAAGAAAAGGGGCAAAGGGGAAGGGGGAGGGGAAGTGGGATGGGTAGGGGAAAGGAAAGAAGGGAATACAAATAGTTCTTAGAGACAATTTCACAGGTTTCTGAATATGCCTTTGCTAACATACTAATTATTAGTATTTTAAGGCTGTATTCAAGTTGTTGGCATACCTCACTCTTTAATCGTTCTGTCATCATTAATGTACATTTCTTTTACTTTCCTTTTGTTTTAATTTTTGTCTATCTCAATTGCTTCAATATTCTTAACTAGTAATTAAGGAGTGGTAGGAAGTACACACCACAATTTATTTTCTCTTACTTGTATTAATATTATGCAACACCATTACAGTGAGGATAAAGATAGTAAGATTCCGATGTTACTAATCGATCTGAATGAAATACTAAAGAAAGCTGTAAAGAAAAACCAATAATGAATACAATATAACAGCTTTATATAGGTAAATATAGCAGATGGTCTAAGAAGCATTCTACTGGGCAACAGCAGTGGACCACCAGCCCTGGCTAGGATGATTAGCAGAACAAAGTGCTGTGATTAACAGGAGTTTCACTCAGCCACTGGTGTGGTTCAAGGGCTATCTGCAGTTTTCAAGACTTTATAAAAGATTATTTATATTAAAATAATCAAAAGTTCTAAAACTGGGCAGTACACTATTAAAATAAAGGTCCATGTAAAATATTAGTTGAATTTAATAATCCTTCATAACAATCTATAAGCACTAGCAAAAAATATAGTGCCACTATTAATATAAATTTGATTGATAAATAAATGAATTTAGAATCAGCTCTTAATATCTACATTTCCACATTGTCTTGTTTTTGCTTAGGGTACTAGGAGTTTTAGAGGTCCTGATCAGGTTCTTACAAGAATGAAAAAAAAATTTTAGATTATTTTAAAAATGTAAGAAGCATAGATTTCTGTACATGTATATTTTGAAATTTTCTTTTATTTTTGTATTTTAAATGCCAAATATCCTGCAAATCAGTCTTTACTCATAGAGGAGCCATGTGATTATTTTTCAAATTTGTGCTCTATATCAGGAGATTGCCTATTATTTCACATTCACCAGGAAGAAAAAGGGGAACTAAAAAAGAAAAAAATAAATCCACAAAATAATGTATAAGTGAAAGTATTCTGAGTTCAGTCTGATATCTTTTACCATATTGAGTTTGCATTGCATTTCTCCATAAACCAGTGGAAAATAATGATTGGTTTTAATTAGGAAAAGCATTGTTAAACAAAAACCTTTTGCCTTCCAAGTTCATTTATCTAAACATAATATTTATTTTCATTTCATTTTTAAGTTTGTCTCCATGATATGCCTACAGAGGAAATGGTCTCTTTAAAGATTTAATTTAAATTCTTATAAAATTCCAGTCATTAAATTACATTAAATAAATGTTACATTGTGTTTGGGATGCTGACTGAAATTATTTCAAATATATACTTTATTGTTTAGTGTTTGACTATTCCATTTCTTCCGTTCCTTGAATGTTAAAACTAATTGGATGTTATCTAATTTCAAAGTTGAAAAACAAAACTACAGAATATTATGCTCCACATTCTTGATAATCATTTAGCATTGTAAGGAAACACAGGGTGACTTCCCACAAATGAAAAATATATAAAATAGAAATATTTTTTAAAATGTTTATGCATGACATTTAGGATAATTGCAAGAGCCAAGTAAGTAATTGGTGTTAGATATGCAATGATTTCAGAATGTCGACAGATTATTATCATATCTTAACTAACCGAAAAGAGAGCCTTATACAAATATTTGGTTCATATGTTACTTAATTCTTTTTATTCTCACTTCTTCATTTATTTATTATTTCAGATTAAAAAAATCAACAGGAACTTTCCTGTAAACCAGCAGGTAAGATCAAGTAATGCTTGGAAAATCCAATAATATATTTCTTGCATTGTATATTTTATAGAACATAATCTTGATATCTGAATTTTAGACAGAATAAATTAGTAATATCATTTACCATCTTCAGAGAAAAATATAAATTAAAGGAAATCTGCTGATTTTGTATCTGCTTCTCTTATCACGTTAGAGAGTGGGCTTTACATATTTTATGAAAGTAAACTAAGGTGAAATGTGTTTTTTGAGAAATGATTACACTTATTTGTATAGAACATTGAGGAACTTGGAATACCGTTTTCATATGGTAGTTTTAATATATCCTAACTTTTGAAACATATATTTCTAAATCAACTTCAAAGTCCAAGGAAAATTTACAATGTGCAGATAGTATTTCAATTCAAATCTAATTTAATTAATAGAATGAAAATAATATTTTATTACTAAGTTTTATAAACTTATTTCTCTTGACATCAACATTGACTTGCAACCTTGTTCAAAGTCTGTATTTCTAAGATGGCTTGTATAAATGGTACATAAATTGTAAGTCAATTTCAATCATTAATATTTTAAAATCCTCTTCAATTTTTAAAAAGTAAGTTACCTTTCTATCTAAACTTCAGTTTCCTTATCTATAGTATTTGTATAAGGGAAACTATCTTTTAAGTTTACTTTTCAGTACTAAATGATAAACACATGCATATCTTCCGTATATGGTATTATCGTTAGTAATGCTAAAAGTTTTAACTTGTCCTTTGGAACACAGAATCTATGTTTTCTAGAATTTATGTCATTAATGATGTTGCTAGCCCACACTAGCCAAAAAAGCCAAACAACTATGTGCAACTGACATGCTCACGAGAAAATCTCGGATTGGAGAACTCGGTGTGTCTGCTGTGCTCCGATCTACTGCCTTTTCACCTCTGAGAATCTCATCTTTTCTGCTTGAAGCCAACAACCCTGAGCCTAGATGGTATTTTGGATAGAGGCAGTGGTTGGAGGATATGTGTCATAACACACACTACAACAAGCTACAATTGTATTTGAGGTCCTTATTTACAGTGCCAAGTTCATCAGAGGTGCCCAGAGCCCCTGATTTGGTAGCTCTGTGAGAATACCTAGGCAGCTGCTGTATAGCTTTGATCTTGTCCCAGATGACTCTAATTTTGGTAGTACACATGTGACATTTTGGGAACTATGTAATTATTTTATAGGGCTCCAGCAGAGGGTAAATATTATTAATAAGAAATTATTCAAAGAGAAGAAAACATCACCCATGATGAAGTTTGTAATATCCTCCAGTAGACAAGGCTGCTTTATCACCAGACACATAAAATGGAAATTATGAGTTTTGTGAATGGTTGCCAAAAATAAAAGCGATGAATCTTTTTGGATTTAACAATGACTCTGAGGTCTATGTCATACCCTTGTTCTTTCTAAGATCAACGTGAGAAATATTAATAGCTAGTATAATTTACTTTACTGTGAGAGTTTTATATCCCTGATAATTCCACAGCTATTCTTTACTTACAATGACAATCATGCTTTAATGCTTCCTACTGTTAAAGAAAAATCTGAAGCACAATACTATGTTCGAGTTTGAGTAAGGAGCAATTCATGAATTGAGAAATAATAAGCTGAAAAGAGTCTTAGTGTACCAATGATGAAGTGTTAAGGCAAGTATTTGTGGGAAAAAATGCAGAAGGAAAATGAAATTATTTGATTGCTTACAGTGATAGAGTTAACCTTACTTGGTCTGTCCTATTGGAAAGTCCCTAGACAACTTTACGTTTTTATAATAAAGTGTTGTGGCTTCGTATGATTGATTTACATTAAGTTCTGTTTTTCTTTAATGTAAGCATTCATAAGAAATAACCCAAGTTGTTTCCGTATTTGCAAGTCAAGCAAGGCTGAAGTCACTTACCTATGATACCTAAGTAGCTTTGTCTCCTGAGTGACACTTCAAGCCCTGGTCATCATATTAACCTACTTTAACACTGTATAGTCATATTGCTGACTGGTAGCCCTTACCACTTCTGCCTTTATCTAGGTTTAGAATAGCACTGAGTGAGATAAATGAGAATCGGAGTGAGGATTACATAAAGAGTAAACATCAAAATCTTTGTATTTATTTTTGCAGTACAGGATATTGAACCCAGGGCTTTTACACTGAACTATACTCCCGATATTTTTTTTGAGACCAGGCCTTGCTAGGTCCCTAAACTTCCCAGGCTGGGCTGAGACTTGTGACTGTCCTGCCTTGGCTTCCCAGAACATGTGTGCCACCACACTCCGCTAATTGCAACAAAATACACATATATGATATTCATACACATGTCTAGTACATATGCACACATATAAAATAAGCACGGATTTATGTTAGTGTGTTTTTTAGTGCATTTTTTCATTACTATAGCAAAATATATAGGGCTGGGTAATATACAAAAAAGGTTTATTTAGCTAACTTTGAATCCTGAGAACCCCATTGCTCACATGACGCTGTGGCAGCTGCTGTCGTGGTATGAGCAAGTTCAAGATAGAGAGACAACAAGACAGAGAGCCACGGAGAAATTCAGGGGTCGCACTTGCTCTCTCCTAACAGCTCTCTTACAAGAATGAGCCAAGGACCCGGGAGATCAACCTGAGCTCCTCCAGTGGCAGTTCTCTTAATGACCTCGCAATTCTCCCTCCCAAGGCCCAGCCCCTCGAAGGCTCCATAGCACCTCCCATCACCACCACGTGAGCGAGCAGTTGTCAACACCCGAGCCCTTGGGACACACTGAGAGCAAGAGCGAAGATATTTCCTCCTTACTATTGTCTACTCTATAAATGGAGAATTTCAGAAATACAGTCTAATTTATAGTGCCACATTCATGTTTATGCGTAGTAGGAAAAACTCACTTACAAAATATGATGATGCTTTAAGAGACTAGGGTATATGCCCTGCTTAATAAAATGTGAGCCACCGTAAGGACTTGAAATAAAAACATGTGTAATCCTATTTCTGTTCCAGATTTAGCACTCAAGCAATACTTTTGCCTTGAAATTAACCACACTGAGGTGCTTTCATCTCAAAGTTTTGCTAACTTGATTTTCCCATGATTTCTGAAACTTAAATTAGATATAAATCCATATTTGTATACATATGTATATAATTAAGCAATTCATGCAGATATTCAAATATCTATGTGTTATGAAGAGATGGGCAATGTGAGGTTTTCTATTTCCAATGTTATTGGTATTAAAAAGGGAAAAAAAGGCCATTGGGTCAGAAGACCTCTGCTTCCTGTGAGATTTATCATTGAATTTGTGCTACACAGGTGATATCTTTGTCCAACCTGAGATGTTAAGACAAAAACAAATCATAAGAGTAACAGGAGAAAGCCACTGCCGGCCAGCAGAGGCCAGCGCTGAGGGTTAGCTGCCCAGGGAACTGTCCTACATAAGAATGCAGGACACTTCTGGTGAAAACACACCAGAGATTTGTACCCAATGCTGTAAACTAGATGAGGAGATAAACCATGATAAAGGAAGCTATCGTCTAAAGATAAAAGAAAAATCCAAAAATATGTCAGCTTTTTTCTTCTAAATAAAGGAGTACAAGTTGTAAGACAGAAACAAGATATGCAACATGTCCAAAAGTGGATGTGCAGGAAAATTAAATAGACGTTGAAGAATGAAAAAAGTTTAGTTAAATTAAAAAGTTTCAGCCAACTGAGCAAATCTATCTCTTATTTCACTTTTTTGTTAGGGATAAGTTTTCCATTTCCTCTATGGACTTGGGACATATTCATCTGCGTTCTCTCTTAATGTTTTAATCCGTTTCGTTCATGCAGTAAACATAATGAACTTCAGATTCTACTAATAATGGTTTATGGAAAAGTAGGGAAAGGGGGCTGTGGTCTTGCTGTTAAATTAAGCAGTCGCACTCTATGAATATAAAATCCTGGCGTGATAACTCTCTCAGTGTTTTAAAGCTCCACCCAAATAGGTGCAGCCAGCCGGCCAGACTTGTGCCATGGTCCTGGATATTCCACAGCTTATCATATTTATCTCACTTTTCATTGCACTAAGTGTAACTAAAACACCTCCATCCTGAAATGCATCTCTCCAACATAGCATTCAAAAATAAATTATTTCTGAAGAATGAGACCCTACCGTGAAGTGAAATAAATCAAACACAGGAGCTTGAATATCACATGGTTTCTCTCATACAAGAAACTCAAATTATAAATAAAGAGGAAAATAAAAGATAGATAATAGGAAGTAGAGAGACAGGGAAGGGGAAAAATGGGAAGGGGATTGGGAGGGGAAAAAGAGGATGAAAATAGGGCTATGTAAATGTGCCAACTCCACACCAGGATCATAAACATAGTGTGCTGCCAACATGTACTAATAAAACAAATATTAATAGAGACAGCCCCTATCTACCAATAATTTTATTATATGATTCAGTCATTTATAACTTTTTGGATATAGAGTGATATTGTTTTTTAAAAATTACCTCAGGTAGCTAATCACAAAGAAGTATTCATCTTTGACTATACATGATAATTTGGACCCATCAATAATAAAGAGACGACATATAAACAATGCTGAGAAACAACAAAGAAATAGGTGACTTATTGTCTTTAAATATATTGGAGAGAGCTTAGAAATTAAAGGATAGCCTAAAAGTCCATTTCTGGCCAGGCATCAAAGAAGAAAGAGGATAAAGGACCTTCAAAAATTAGCTTCTGCATGATAGCAACAATAACAAGAACAACGACAGCAGAAAAAACTGGGAAAAATGGCTAGACCCAACTTTTTATTAATAAAGAAATTCACCAAAGACTTGCCTAATCCAGGGAGCAATTATTTAAGAAAACTAGCTGAATCCGAGAACAGTAAGCTTTCTGACACTGGAACTTATTCCAGCCCTAGTTGCTGCCCTCCAGCAACATAGTGCTCCTGAAAAACAGCAGCTGGAATTATCAGTGCAGTTTATCTTCTCAGATCTATTGATTTTCCAGTCCAGGTCCAAGTATCAGTTAAAAGCTTTGCACAGTGGCAGTATCATAGCCAATGGGGTTTATCTGAGGTGCAATTACTACCAAGTATCATTTAAAATCAACATCCTACACTTTTTATTTAATAAGATGCATATTTGCTTCATTAAAATTTAGCTTTATTGAAGATGTGTGCATATATATATGCACATTTTAAATAATATATTCTATTTACGAGACTGACAGTTGGCTTTTATTTTGGTCTGGGGAGATATAAATATCTTTTTATTTTCAACTTGAGGAAAACATTTTTTTCAGCTTTTTATGTATTCAGCGTACAAAATGTTGACAATAAATCATCGAGTTACCTAATCTAGGGATAAAGCACTTGTTGTCATTCAGGTCTGTTTTATAATACTTGGTGATAAAATATCCTGACATTTTGCGTGATTTAAAGGAGGCGCCTCCTCACAAAAGCAATCCTTCCATACAAATTCACTCTTAAAAAAGCAACTAGCTTACAAATCATTAAAAAAATAAGATTGGCATGGTGGCAAATGCCTGTAATCACAGCTACTAAGAAGGCTAAGGCATGAGCATTGCACGTTCTAGTCCAGTAACATAGAGAAATCCTGTGTCAGAATAAAAAATAAAAAGAGCTGGAGTGTTGCTTAGTGGAAGAATGCTTCCTGAGCCAAATATAGTCATTATAACTGAGATGACATTTACTACTCAGTAGAAGACTTTTAAGAGGGTTACTGAAATAGAACGCAGCCTATGTGCACGCTTGTGATGTGTTTGCGTGCTGTATTTGTACACGTTCAGGGGCTTCATTTTCAGAAGAGCTATCTTGATACTTTTTTTTGTATTGTTTAATACACAAATTAAAATCTCAGAATTCTGAGGGGAAGAACATCTATAGCAAAATTGCCTTGTTCACTGTTACACAAACACACAGACACATTGATAAACACACAAGCATTGATTGATAGGTTAAAATACTGATAGGGAGAGACATAATAAATGACAGATAAGACAGAATATTTAAACGTATAGTTTATATACATATATAGTACATAAGGTCCTCTATATTAAGGTAATACAATGTAAACAATGGAATAATGGGTTACTGTCATATGAGGTGTTACCATAGTGCACATACAGCTAATGTGTAAAAGGTAAACCCAAATCTCCCGTGATATTTCTTGGCAACAAAAAAAGCCTTTTTCCTGGAGCATATTCTTCACAAAGAAATATTCTCAGCACTTACTTTCAGTTACCTCTATAGGCTTGTACTAGCTGTATTTAGGTCTTGAATATTTCAGTTTAGAGATACAATGCTTACTCTGACAGACGTTTGCAGAGAAGTCGCAGAATCTTTATATTTCCTTTGCCCCTTTCTTTTCTTTATCCCCATACTGATTTTGTTCACTGCAGATTAGTGGGCATTTGCTGCAATTTTATGCAAATAAAATCATACTATATGCATAAAATTTTCTGGCTCCTTTCACACTGCATAATATTTTTAGTTTTGTCGATGTGACTGTTCAATGTGTGCACTAACAGTTCATTCTCTTTTACTGCCAAGTAGTATTTCAGTGATAGCAAAATCACCATTTATGTGTCAATAGATGTGTTAATTCATATTTGCTGTATTCTAAGTTTCAGGTCCTGTATTATAGTAAAGCTACCATGAATGTTTATGAACAAGTCTTTATATTGACATATGCTTTCTTTTTTTGTAAAATTCTGTAGTGGAATATCTGGATAATTCAAATATGTTAAACATTTTGTGAAATTGAAAAACAATTTTGCCAGAGAGCTTTATCATTTCATGTTTATAGTAACAGTATAAGGAGTATACCTTGGTGAGGACAATCTTCACAATTTTAGACATTCTAATAGATGAGTTGAAAGCTCTCATTTTAATTTTAATTTGCATTTACCAAAGGACTAACAGTGTTGAGCATTTTTATATGCTTGTTTGTGATCCATTTGTCTTCTTTTGTGTAATGCCTGTTCAAATTTGTGAAATGCCTATTCAAGAGTAGAAATTTTTAATTTTAATGATGTATACTCTGTCATATTTTAATACATTTTGCTTCCGCAAGTTAAGAAGCCTTTGCCTAACCTAGGACAGAAAATATTATAGTTTCTTAGATTTTTGCAGTTTTTATATCATACCCCTTATATGAAAGTCATGATCCTGGCAGAATATACTTCCTTTGGCAATGGTCTCACTCAACATTTATCCACCTCCACAGAAACAGAATTAAAAAGTAGATGCTATCATCTCTCTCTTCCTGATCCTCACAGTTTCTCTCATAGAATAAGCCCAACAGGAAGCAGGAGGGCAAGGGAATTTGTTTACACAGTGTGAACAAGTTGGCATTCCAGATATGAAACAGAGTAAAAGAATAAAAATTATATCTAGTGCAGGGGCTGTAGAAATATAACATACTTCATAAGCAATATAATTTTTTACTGGTTTCACTGTTGGATGATAATCAACTTACTGAGTTTTTTTCAGGGGAAAGGAGGAAAATAAATACTATTTTTCTTCTGTGTCATAACATATTAAATATATTTTGCATTAAATCACAGTATGAAAAACATTTTACTTTTTACCACTAGACTACCCTTAAAATTATAGAGTACAAATGAGAGTGTGATGAACCCTTTAGTAACTTTTCAATGAAAATAGATGGATAATATTTTTACACTACTATTTTAACCTTTGTGCCTCTTAAGTATTTAGGAGCATATTTATCTCCATAATAACAGCAGAAATATCTTTTTAATATAGTTAGGTATACATGATATGTTATACATTCTTTTTTTTTTTGGTACCAGGAATCAAACTCAAGACCTTGAGCTTGCGAGGCAGGCACGGTGCCACTGAGCTAAATTCCCGGCACCCAGTGTTATACATTCTTAACTCACAGAAAAAGACTTAACTTTAGCATGTCATTAGATTTAGCAAAATCTTTGAACAATATAGTAATTCTCATTTATGTGTTCTCTTGTATGTCTCTAAATACATGACTTATTCAAATTCTCTAAATTTCTTTTTAGAAAGCATTTAATTTCAGTTAATGAGAAGTTGGATTTAGCTATTCTCTTTTGTCATGTTCCTTTAGTTCTGTAATATGTTGCACTATATATTAGAAAATAATGATCCTTCTTCAGTTATGTATATGAAATAAATGAATGAAAGTGATCCTAAAAAGTAAACATAAGACTAGAAGTTGGGAAATTCCAATTAGAATCCTAGTGGTACTCCCTCCCATGTTCTGGTGTATACCCTTCATTATGTAATTTGATGTATTCTTTAAAATGAGAACAAAGCCAAGATTTCTAATATATCATTAGAAGGAAGTTAAGGTAGTATGTTTTTCACATTATGACAGCACTATAGACAGAAAACAACTTCAGCCACCCATTTAGTGTTTGGTTTCTAACATAGCGGTGTACTGTGTATCTGACAAGAAGCTACATGTGGAAATGTGCCTATCTTGGGGCAGATGTGATTCTGAAGTGCAAACAGTAAGTTAGGCTCAGTGTTTGAGTGCTGAGGAGATTACAGAAGAGGAAATCTGATGAAAGGCTAGTAAAAAGGAAGAAAACACTGGGCAAGTTTACTAATGTTAGGCATGTAACCCATAGAAGTTCCCCATTTAAAATTTGAAAAAAGGACAGAAATATATTTGTTAAAATCTAACTGCACGGGCGGGGATTTAGCTCAGTGGTTCTCGCACCTGCCTCAGAGGGTCCCGAGTTCAATTTCTAGTACCAAAAAAAAAAAAACAACCTAACTGCAAGATGAGAATCCAATGATCAGGAAATTACAGTTTATGGGAATTGTCGTATCTTTCCCTATTATACTTGAAATCCATGACTTGTATATAGGGAGTACTTAAGAAAAACTTGGGTGAAGTTAAACCTACTTTGGTGAGATTAGAAATGTAAAGTATATTTTCTTTTAGTTTTTTTATTTTTTATTGGTGCATTTTAGGTATACAACACAATTACATTTCTCATTGGAAATTGTACCTTTAAATAATGCATCTTGGTTCTTAATTTTTCCCCATTGCAGGCCTCCCTTCACCCGCTCCACCCTTCCCTATTTACAAAGACTTTATTTCCATTTTTTCCATTTCTCATCATTTTTCCTTTCCCTTCTTTCCTTTCCCCTGCCCCTCCCACTACCCCTACCCCTTTGGACCTTTTCTTCCTATTTTGCATTATTGATTATTCATTCTAATCATTGGTACATTTTAGGTATACAATATAATGACATTCATCACTGAAAATTTGCACCTTTACATAGTCTCTCTTGGTTCTTATTTTTCACCCTTGCCCAACCCTCCCATCAACCCCTCCAGCCCTCCTTATTTACAAAGATTTTGTTCCTATTTTTCCATTTTCTCATATTAATCCCATTCCCTTCTATCTTTTCCCCTACCCCTCCCACTTCCTTCCCCTTTGCCCCTTTTCTTCCTATTTCACATTGCATATTATACATTTAGTCCTTATTTACACTTTCAGTTTCTCACACCAGAGAAACTGTTCGGTTTTTATACATGTGTGTCCTATTTATTTCACTTAAGAGTATCGCCTCAATGTGCATACATTTAGCTGTATGTGTCTCTAATTTCTCATTTTTTATGGCTGAGTAGTACAACATTTTATAAAAAACAAAACACATTTTCTTTATCCAGTCTCCAGTTGATGGGCATTTGGGCTGCTTCCAAGTTTTAGCTATCACAAACTGCCCTGCTATGAACATGGGTGCACATATATCACTGTGGTATGATTCTTTGAATTCTTTGGGGAAGATCCCCAGCAGTGGAATAGCAGGGTCAAATGGGACTTCCAGTCCTAGTTCTCTGAGGTATCTCCATACTGATTTCCACAGTAGTTGCACCAGTCTACACTCCCAGCAGCAGGGGAGCAGAGTTCCTCTTTCCCACAGCCCCGCCAGCATTTGTTATTGGTTGATTTCATGATAGCAGCCATTCTTTCTGGAGTGAGGTGGAATCTCAGCATTGTTTTCATTTGCAGCTCTCGAATGACCAGTGATGCTGAACATTTTTTCATGTATTTATTTGCTATTTCTACTTCTTTGTCTGAGAAAGGTCTGTTCATTTCAGATGCCCATTTTCAAATTGGGTCTTTAAATTGGGAGATCTGAACTTTTTAAGTTCTTTATAGATTTGAGATAGTAGACCTTTGTCTGAAGAAGAACAGGTGAAGACCTTTTTCCCACATTGTGAGTTGTCTCTTCACACTGCTGGTGGTTTCTCTTGCTGTGCAGAAGCCTTTTAATAAGAAGAGATCCCACTTGTTGATTGTTTGAACTAGTTCACGGGCAACTGAGGTTTTGTTCATAAAATCTTTTCCTACACCGATGTCTTCAAGGGTTCTACCTCACCTCTGTTACAGCCAGTTCCGCACTTCTATTTTAATATTTAGATCTTTAATCCATTTCAATTTTAGCTTAGTGCATGGTGAGAGATATAGGTGTACTTTTAATCTTTGGCAAGTTGAAGCCCAATTTTTCCAGCACCATTTATTAAAGAGGCTATCTTTCCTCCAGTGAGGGTGTTTGGCTCCTTTCTCGAAGATGAGATGGCTGAGTGTGTCTGGCGTTGTTTCTGCATCTTCTAATCTGTTCCACTGGTCCTCAGGTCTGTTTCTTTGCCAGTACCATGCTGTTTTTATCACAGTAGCTTTGTAGTATAGTTGCAGGTTGAGGATTGTGATACCCCCAGCCATGTCTCTGTTACCTAGAATTGCTTTTGCTATTCTGGGTCTCTTCTTGTTCCAAATGAATTTTTGGATTGTTTACCCAAGGTCCATGAAGTATGCTGCTGGGATCTCATTTGGAATTGCATGAAATCTATATAGCAGTTTTGGAAGTATGGCCATTTTCACTATATTAATGCTTCCTACCCAGGAGCAGGGGATGTCTGTCCATTGTCTGATATCATCTTCAATCTCTCTTTTCAGAGTGCCATAGTTTTCAGAGAAGAGGTCTTTGATTTCTTTTGTTAGGTTGATTCCTAGGTATTTCAGTTTTTCAAATGCTATTATGAAAGGAATTATTTGCCCTATTTCTCTCTCAGTGAATCTGTCATTCGTGTAGAGGAAAGCTATTGATTTTTGTGTGTTGACCTTGTAACCAGCTACTTGACTGAATTTGGTTATTAAGTCTAGAAGACTTTTGGTGGAGTTCATGGGGTCTTCTATATAGAGTATCATGTTATCTGCAAATAATGACAATTTGACTTCTTCATTTCCTATCTTTATTCCTTTTATTTCTTTCTCTTGTCTAATTGCTGTGGCTAATGTTTCCAAAACTGTGTTGAACAAGAGTGGTGATAGTGGACATCCTTGTCTTATTCCTGATTTTAGTGTGAAGGATTTCAGGTTTTGACCATTTAGTATGATATTGGCTGTTGGTTTTTCATAGATGGATTTTGGCAGATTGAGGTAGAGAACATCTATTCCAATTTTTTGTAGGGTTTTTATCATAAATACATGTTGGATTTTGTCAAATGCTTTTTTGTCCTTGGCTCTATTGATATAGTGTATTACATTAATTGATTTTTGTATATTGAACTATCCCTGCATCCCTGGGATGAATCCCACTTGATCAGGGTGTATGAACTTCTTGATGATCTTCTGCATTCTGTTTGCCATTATCTTATTAAGGATTTTTGCATCTATGTTCATTAGTGAGATTGGCCTGTAGTTCTCCTTTTTGGTTGGATCTTTCTCTGCTTTGGGGATCAAGGTGATGCTTACTTCCAGGAATGAATTTGGGAGTATTGCTTATCTTTCAATTTCATTGAAGACTTTAAACAGTAGTGGCAGTAGTTCCTCACCAAATGTCTTGTAGAATTCAGCAGTGAAGCCATCAGGCCCCAGGCTTTTCTTTGTTGATAAGTTTTTAATTACATTTTCAATTTCATTGGTTGATATTGGGTTGTTCAGAATTTTTAGGTCTTCTTCATTCAACTTTGGTAATCCATATGTATCTAGGAATCTGTCCATTTCTTCTGTGTTTTCCATCTTACTGGCATATAGGTTCTGGAAGTAGGTATTGATGATCCTCTGGATTTCTTCTGGGTCTGTTGTAATTTCACCCTTTTCATTCCTAATTGCATGGATTTGGGCCTTTTCTTTCCTTTTTCTGACAAGGTTGGCTAAGGGTTTGTCAATTTTGTTGATTCTTTCAAAGAACCAACTCTTGGCTTCATTGATTTTTTGTATCGTTCTCTTAGTCTCCATTGCATTGATTTCTCCTCTGATCTTTATAATTTCCTCCCTTGTATGAGCTCTGGGGTTGTCCTATTCTTCTTTTTCTAGAAGCTTGAGGTGCAGCATCAGGTTATTTAATTGGGCTCGTTCTGTTTTCCTAATATGCATATTCACTGCTATGAATTTCCCTCATAGGACTGTTTTCATTGTGTCCCGTAGATTCCGATATGCATTGTCATTGTCATTTAATTGAAGGAAATGTCTGATTTCTTCTTTAATTTCCTCTGTGACCCATTGGTTATTCAGAAGTGTGTTGTTCAATTTCCACATGTTTATGAAATTTTTCCAGTTTGTTTTGCTATAGATCTCCAATTTCATTGCACTATGTTCTGATAATATACAGGGGATAACTTCAATTCCTTTGCACTTACTTAAACATGTTCTATGAGTGAGTACATGGTCTATTTTGGAGAATGACCCATGTGCAGCTGAGAAGAATGTATATTTTGATTTTGTGGGGTGGAAGAGTCTGTAAACATCTGTTAGTTTCATTTGTTCAAGAGTTCAATTGAGTTTTAGTATTTCATTACTTATTTTTTGTCTAGTAGATCTATCTATTTGTGACAGTAGGGTGTTGAGGTCCCCCATTACAATTGTATTAGTGCATATATGACTTTTCATGTCCATTAGTATTTGTTTTATATAGTTGGGTGCACTAGCGTTTGGTGCATAGATATTTATGATTGTCATCTCTTTCTCTTGGATTGTTCCTTTTACAAGGATGTAGTGTCCTTCTTCATCTCTCTTAATCAGTGTTGGTTTGAATTCTACTTGATCTCCAAAGAGGATAGCTACTCCTGTTTTTTGGGGGGTTCTTGTCACATGGAGTATTGTTTTCCACCCTTTAACTTTCAGTCTATGAGTTTTCTTTTGAATTAAATGTTTTTTGTATGCAGCATATTGTTGGATTTTGCTGCTTGACCCATTCTGCCAGGCTCTTTCTTTTGATTGGTGAATTAAGACCATTAACGTTGATGGCTATAACTGAAACATAATCACTCATCCTTGCCATGACTTTTTCTTTTTGTTGGGTTCGCCCCTTTTACATTTAATTTCTTGTCATGCCAGATGGGTTCATTCTGCTTTGCTTCCTGGGGTTGTGATCCTCAATGTCTGTTCCTAAGATATTGTGTAAAATTCTTTGGAGTGATGCTTTGGTATTCACGAAGTTCCTAAGGTGCTCTTTGTCATGAAAGTATCTTATTTCTCCATCAAGTTTGAAAGATAGTTTTGCAGGGTACATCAATCTGGGTTGGAGGCTGTTTTCTTTAAGGGCTTGGAATATGTCACTCCAAGCTCTTCTTGCCTTGAAGGTTAGTGTTGAGAAGTCTGCTGTGATTCTGATGGGCTTTCCTTTGTATGTGATTTGTTTCTTTTCTCTAACTGCTTATAGAACTTTGTTCTTCTGTTGAGTTTCTGGAATCTTAACAATTATATGCCTATGTGTAGATATTTTTTTGATCAAGGTTAGTTGGAGTCCTATATGCCTCACTTATCTGTATGTCAAGCTCTTTTGCCCTGCTTGGGAAGTTTTCTGACATTATTTATGTGAAGAGTTTTTTTATGTCATCTGCACTCTCTCCTGTTTCTTCATTGACTCCAATCAGTCTTATGTTATTCTTCTTTGCATCATCTAGCAGCTGCTGGATTGATTTCTCATGTTCCCTTATAATTTTGAAGCAATTTTTCTTTTCCTGGTCATTAATTGCAATCTTTTCTTCTATATCTGAAAGTCTGTCCTCACATTGGCTCATTCTGCTGTGTAGACTTTCAATGGAGTTTTTCATGTCCTGGAAATCTATTTGCATCTGTTTTATGGATTCCATTTGTTTCCTATGTTGGGATTCCATCATGTTCCTGAGCTTCTCTCTAGATTTATTAATCATGTCTTGCACTAGGGGCACAATTTCTCCTGTTATCTGAGAAATTATTTCTGATTTCATTTTTCCCAGATCCCCTTTTGTTGCCAGTTCAGTGGGTCCAGGTGTTTGAGTATCAGAGTGTTCCATCTCATTTCCCTTTGGGGTTGCTGTAGGTGATCTGGAAGTCTGGTTTTGATACTTATTTACGTGTTTTCTCATTTGAACTTTGGGGGGGGGTGGCTGTTGGCAGCTGCATGAATTACCTCCTCTGAGCTGGGAGAGGTGGGACAGGGGCTGGGAGCAGTGGTAGGAATGGTGGCCCAAAAGTCCTTTTCTCTGGGCTAGGAGCAGTGGGAGGGATGGTGGCTGGGAAGCCCCTTCCTCTGGACCAGGAGCAGTGGGATAGTGGCTCAGAAGCCCCTACTTCTGGGCCAGGACATGCAGTACTCAGTACCATGGTCTGGTGGTCCGGTGTCTTCTGGGTCTTTGTAGCGTGGAACCAGGTGCCTGTGCAGAGGAGTGGGGTGGGGGGTTGTCCAGTGGATTGTTGCTGGGGCATGGGCTGATTCTGCATGTTCCGTGCAACTCACAACCTCAGTGGGGCCAGAAATGTAAAATATTAATGGACTATAAATTGTTGAGTGTAGGATCTCTTTACTTTGAAACTTTGAACAAGTGAAAGGTGTATCTTGTAAGGAAATAAAGAATATCGTCCTTGCAGTCATGTATTTAATATCAATAATGTATCTTTTGTTACAAACAGTAAGTTTAAATAATATATTTGTAAAAGTAAAATAAATAGTATGAATTAAATTATTTATGATTTCAGTATTATCAAATGAAATAGGGAAATAAAAAATTCAGAGATACGTTTTCCTAATATTTGCTCCATGAATTAGTCAACATAGATATTTCTGAAGTACAGAATCATCAATTAAATTGTCTGTTTACATTTGTAAAACATGTTTATTATTACAGTCACTTTGATGCATCTTTACTTACAGTATTGGTGAGAGTGTGAATTTTTAATACAAATTTTAGAGGGCAGTTTTGTATTAAGTGCCAAAATTTTAATTGTGTACATCATTTGTCTCAATATCTCTCCCTTTTAAAAAAATATTTTCACAAAAATATATGTGTTGTCGTCACCCTCATAGATCTGTTTGTGCAAAAATGAAAGTTCTAAACTAAATTAAAACAATTTTAGAATTACAAAACATTCAATCTACTTAAGTACTTTATAATGCCCATGGCCATAGATTTCTTTTTAGGTTAGGATGATATCTGTGAGATGCATCCTTGTGTAACCTTTAAACAATACTGGAATTGGGGAGAGTTTGAGGACCAAACTGCCATGTTTTATTTTATATACTTTTGTATATGTGACTTATTTTAAATACACATTTTTATAGATATTATTTCATGACAAATAATGAAAAATAAGACAAAAATTCATGTATTGCCTGTAATTTATTATACAGAAATAAAATCTGGATAGGATATATGATTCTGGGACATAACTTTTAAAGTTTCAAGTAATTTTTGACTCAATTATACCTTTTATATGTATGGACATATTTCTGAAATATAGAAAAGCAGCATTGGATATTGAAGGAGACTAATTATTTCTTGATTTGGATGTCTCTCATTTTCATAGCAGGAAAATCATATAATTTACAGTTCCATTAAAATCAGAGCTAATTTTCTTTCACCAAATATGGAAATTTTCTTGGATTGTTAATTTTTATTTTATCCCACAAGATGAAATCTGATATCTAATGGAAGAATTAATTCGTCACACTCAAAGTATATTTTGACAAATTGACATGTAGTAGAATGTCATGATTAACATTTATAGCTTTTTTTAACTAGTCAATGAACAATGGCCTACATTGGAATTTGCATTTTAATTATAGAATCCTATGCACTGAGGCATGAGTGAATTTTAATCAGTTTGAAAAACAGGCAGCTTTTGTATGTTGAAAATGAATTTGCTGGGTATCTACTTGTTTAATGACTGAAAGTGTAGCTTTTAAATTTGAAGTTTATTTAGATTTTCAGCACTTCGTAAATACTGTATTTTGTTCCATGAACAAACCATGAATGCATTATGCATACAAAACATATGTTAAATATAGTACAATTTAGTTATTACTTAATAAACTCATTTAAGATTTCGGACCATATCTTTTAATTTCTCTTTACTTTTATTAGTACATGTTTGCAGGGAAACATGATTACATTCACTGTAGGGTATTGGTACATATACATACATAGTTCAATTCTTTTTTTTCCCCTTCCATCCTTTCTTTTTTATTTTTTTCAGCATCAGATTCATTTATTTATCTTATAAAAACATATAAGTTAATTATCATATATAAAGATTGAAAACAACACTAAAAGGCTAAAGGTCCTATAAAATGTAAGACAATTGTACTAACTCAAGGTACACTTTTAGATACATTGTCAACTCTGGATTACAATACCCTTTTTGTCTCTCTTTTTTTTCTTATTATCTGTCTTTAATTTTACATATTTATATTTTTTCATATAAGAAAAACCATATAATATTTAAGCTTGTGTGTCTGAGTTATTTCATTTAACATCATGGTCTCAAGGTGCATCCATTTTCCTACAAATGACTCAAGTTTATCCTTCATGGCAGAGTAGTACTCCATTGTGTATAAATATCACATTTTCTTTATCCATTCATCTTTTGATGGACATATAAATTGTTTCCAAGATTTAGCTATTATGAATTATGTTGGTATAATTATGTATCACGCATATATCACTGTGGTATGACGCTGTCAAATCTTTTGGAAAGATTCCTAGAAGGGGATAGCTGGGTCCAATGGAATTTCTATTTTTAGCTTCTTAAGGAATCTCCATACTGACTTCCGTAATGGTTTCACCAGTGTACAGTTCCACCAACAATGGAGAAGGGTTCCTTTCTCTACACAGCCTCACCAGCATTTATTGGTTGATTTCTTGATGGTAGCCATTCTTTTTTGGAGTGAATTGGAATCTCAATGTTGTTTCAATTTGCATTTCCCAAATGGCCAGTGATATTGAATGCTTTTTCACATATTGGTCATATATTTATTCTTCTGAGGAGTGCCTATTATTTCTGAATCCCATTTTGTAATTGTGATCATGTCTTTTAAGATAATCAGAGGTACCCAAGAAGAGTTTTTCTGTAGGAAAAATGATACAGTATATTTAGAAGTTAATGAATATTGAATATTCTATAATGAATTATTAGATGGAAAGTATTCTAGCAGCAGAATGGAACTGTGGGTAGAGGAAAACTAGAATTATTTATATATTGAATATTCTATAATGACTTATTAAATGGAAAGTATTCTAGCAGCAGAATAGAACTATGGGTAGAGGAAAACTAGAATTATTTTATCTATCAACTTCTTTTGATGTTTAATTCAATTAAAGCATTTTAGGCTTTCCATGTGGAGAAAGCTGTTCTCCTGAACATTTTATAGAAACCTGGAGATAAAAAGATGGAGAAGAAGCCTAGTTAAGGGTGTACTGTAAACATCGTGTTTTTACTGGTATTTTATAGATTACATTTTGGAGATATAGTCATGAGAATTCATTTTGCAAACCTCTCCAACAGCATTTGATTGCTCAGAATAATATCCAAAATCATTACAAGACAGTCTCAGTCAAAGAGTCCCATCAGAAGACTGAAATCACTTTTGATAATCAATTAATTTTATTTTTGATTGAAACACAATATTTGATTTATGTTTATATTGAGTAATGCTTACCTCAGTTTAGCAAATCTATCACATTAAACTTTAATCATTTGTTTTTGGCAAGCATATTTACAATGCTCTCCTAATTATTTTGAGACATGCAAGCACACTATTGTTAATTATATTCACCCTGTTGACTCATGGAACACCAGAACTCGTTCCTTCTACCTAACTGAAATTATACCCCAGACCAGCTTCTACTCCTGCCATTTCCAACCTTTGATAGCCACTATTCTACTCTCAAATTATGAGATTCAAGTTTTTAAATTCCAAATATGGCTGAGATCATGAAGTGTTTTTCTGTGCTAGACTTGTTTCACTTAAAAAATAATTTTCCACATACATCCATGTTGTCTCCAGTGATAGGATTTCATGGTTTTTATGAGATCACAATATTCTATTGTGAATATCCACTGCATTTTCCTTATCCAGGTGTCCACTGAAATACATTTAGATTAAAAAAGAGAGAGGGAGAAAGAAAGAAAAAGAGAGATCATAAGGTTATTTAAAGAGAGAGGATTTAATATGAAGCAGCTATACTTAAGAGCAACCAAGCCTCAGGTAGAAGAGAAATGAAGGAAGCAGTGCCTCAGTAAAAGGTATCCAGAGAAGTACAACCAACAGTAGATCTGTCTGTCTGTCTGTCGTCTGTCTGTCTATCTATCACAGGAAATTTTCACAGATTGACTATTCTGCATGCTGATATGGCAAATCTGAAACCTGTAGCAAAGTTAGCAGGCAGGAATCAGAGGCAGGAATATACTGAGTGTTGAGACAGAATCTCTTCTTCAGAAAATCTCAATTTTTTCCTCTTTAGGTTTTCAACTGATGTGATGAGGCTCACCCACATTATAAAGGACAGTTTGCTTTACATTAAGTTAACTTACTGAAAATGTTAATCATATCTGCAAAGTAACTTTACATCAACATCTGAATTAGTGTCTGTGGATACAAACGGGCACTAGAGCCTAGCTCTGTTAACACCACCACGGGTAGGAATAACTACAGCATAAAAATTTAGGCAAGGAGAGGAAGTCAATCCTGTGCTGATGTTGGTGCTCTGAACTCTGGAAAGGGACCTTAGGAGATGGAGTTATAAACCACTGAAATAAGACAAGTTCTTTTGAAGAAGGTGTGCAATGAGTTATGCACTGAAAAATTTTGAACAACTGTGAAGATGACAGCTGTTGCTACTGGAAAGCTCTGCTACTGCCAAGGTGAAGAGGCCTCCCTAAAGTGATGTTCACAGGAAGCAAAGGGAAATGGATAAAAACAAACCAGAAAGACCTTTCTTTACCCTTACAGTATTCCTCTGAAGCCTTCTTCCACTGCCAAAAGCAGAACCAATCAGCAGCTGTCTTTATGCAGTGGACCCATGATTTGTGTGGAGAATATCAAATGTTCATGCCTGTGGACCTTACTGTATGAATGAATAAGACTGACACAGCCTGGTTTGTAGCAGGATTGTGGTGAATTTGCTCCATAAAGTTCATGTTTAGAAGTTTTAGTCCTTGAATTCTTGGCTGGCTCCAGGCAGAATCAGCCTGATGGTGGAATCTGGTGGAGGAAAGATGGTCAGGTCATGGTAGATAGGAAGCAGAGAGTGAAGGGAGGAGCCCAGAAGGAATATAAACCCTTCTAGCGATCTGCTTCTTCCTAGCAAGCCCTACCTCCTGCAATTCGGCTATACTGCACCCATAATCCAATCACCTTCCAAAAGCCCTGCCTATGAACACATGAGGGTTTAGGGGGACATCCAGATACAAAAAATAACATACTGCTCCAGCCCCCAAAATGCTTATGTACATCTCTTTATGCAAAATGCATTTAGTCCATTTGTAAGAATATGAACTCTTCCAGCATTACTGAAAAGTCCAAATCTAAAGTCTCCTCTGAAACCAAAGGCAAATTCTTATGTGAGATCTGCTGTAAAAAAGATATATATGTGTGTGTGTGTGTGTGTGTGTGTGTGTATGTATATATATATATATATATATAACCACAGGATAAATGTCCCCATTTCAAAAAGGAGGAATAGGGGTTTAGAAAGAAATGGGGCCAAAACAAGACTAAAACCCAGCAGGGCAACCATTATATCCTGTAGCTCAATATCCAGCATCCAGGGCAAGCTGTGATGAGATGTGAACTCACGGGCTTGTGCTGCTGATGCTTGTAGTGCTCTTGGCTTCTCTCTTTGACTGGCTTTGTCCACTCCCGTGGCTCTCCACAGACTTTCCTCATTCCTGGCATCTCAAACTTGTAGGGTTCTCTACTGAACTTTTGGGCTCACTCTCACAGCTTCACCCACTGCCCTTTTAGGGGCAGTTGGCCTGGCTTCCCAGGCCTTCTGAAATCTGGATGGAAACCTCCCTGAACCCTAAATCTTGTATTCTACATGACAGTAATACCAGCATCCTGTGGAAGACACCAGTGTCTGCTGCCAGCTCTAGCAGTAGCCAGGCCCTTTTGAACCATAGCCACAGAGACCTTTGAGTGCCTAGAAGGCTGATCACTGTGGACTGAGTTTCAGAGAATGAATTTTTTTAGGCCACCATTCTGTAGCATGGTGTCCTGGGCTTTTCTCTCAAAGTCTTTTATGGTTGTACTTTTGACCCTGCAAAGGGTGGGTCTTTGCTGGCAATTCATATGTCCTTAAGGAATCTTTTCTATTACTCTGTTATAAAATACTCAGCTTCTTTTAATGCTCAGCTTTTCAGCCACCATGTTCTATTCTGCTCCAACTTCACAGCTCCTTACAAGAGTGTCTTTTTGGTTAAAGTCAAAACTTTAAAAATCAGTCAGCTGGCTGCATTTACTCATGATACTCAATGTAAAACTGGCTAAGAGCCCTAAGAGCCCCATACTCATGGAACAGCCTGAATGTTGGGTTGCTTTGAAATTTCCTCTGTCAGTTTAAATAGTCCACTGCCCTTAATCTCAGTTTCCAACAGTGTCTCAGGACATGCGCAAAATTTAGACAAGTTATCTACAACAACATAAAACACTTGGCCTGGAATTCAACTCCCAATGGAGCCTTTGTTCCCAGCTGAAACCTCTAGAGCCTGACCTTTATAATTAGCATTTCTATCAACATTCTGGTTTTGTAAAGTCTGGCCAGAGTCTCTCATTAAGTTTGGTTTACAGTATTCTAGGGCTCCTTTTCCAGCTGGCTCCTTTTCCATGCATTTCCAAACTTCTCCAGCAAGCCAATTCCAAAGGCTTCTGAACCACATGGTATAGTCCTGGTAACACTGCCAGTGCTGTTGCTAAAATCTGTCTTTGTCACTTTCTACATCACTGAGACCTAATACCTGACACTGCAGCTTAAGGAGGAGAGGTTTATTTTGTTCTTGCTTGAATGGCTGGCTCTGGCAGAAGTGTCATGGTGGAAGCATGATCGTGTCACCAGAGGAAAATTAATCATGTTATGGCAGATAAGTTGTAGAGAGTGAAGGAAGGAATTGGGGAGGAAGATAACCTCAGTGACCTCTTCAAACCAGGACCCACTTTCCAGCAACAAGTCAGCTATATAGTCCTCATAATCCAAGCATCCTCCAAAAGCCCTTTCTTTGAAAACATGAAGGTTTGGGGGAGCATCCAGATATAAACCATAACATATTATAAAACTGCAAATATTACAAATAATTGGAAAATAGTCAAAGGAAAGATAACCAGTATCACCACAACATCAGTGACACCAAAAGAACACCTAAGTATATCTATAACTTGTGCTTCATTCTCTCCTAATATTTTTTTCTGTAGCATTTTATTTTCTCCAGAGAATTTTACTTCCTGTATATTCATTTCATATTGTAAGCATTTTTCACTCTTCAGTCTATTAGTATTCTTTTAATATCTACATCATATCTATGTCATATACTAGATTTTTTATCTATGGTAATAGATTTATTTTTTAAGTTTCCAAATTGAAAGCTGTATGTTTCCTCTCATTGTTCTAATAAGTTACCAAACTAAGTGATTTAAAACAGGATATGTTAAGCTTTCCAATTTGTAGGTCAAAATTTCTGCATAGCTTAGCTTGGTTTTCTGCACAGGGAGCAGTGGTGGACTGCATCCTTCCCATGCTTTGAATCCCTGTCTTCTTTTGTGATATCTTGCCAATAGACTCTTCTGCTTCACTCATCCACTCTTAAAGACTCATGTGATAAGGTCACTTCCATTGATTAATCTAGAATAATACCACCATCACAATGTCCTTAATCTTTATTAAATCTGAAGAAAGAACACATTCACATACATGTCCAGAGAATTAGACTTGGTGGTCATATTTTGCCTGCCATGAAAATGTGTTGAATCTGTCATGTTTTCTGCATCAATTGAGATGACCATTTGTTTCTTATATTAATATGGCTTAATATGGCTTAATATTAATATGGCATCCATACCTTGATATTCATATGTTGAACCATCTTTGAATTCCAGGAATAAATATCACTTAATCACAGTACATAATCTTCTAAATTTTGCATACAATTCTGTTTGCTAGTATTCAGTTGAGTGTTTTTAAAATCTATGTCCATCCATGCTGTCATTAGTTTATTATTGGGAATTTGTCTACCTTTGGTGTCATATTAATTATAACTTCATAGAATTAGTCTGGAAGTTTTCCACTCTCTTCACATTTCTGGAAACAATTGAGTACTACTGGTGTTAACCCTAAATATTTGGAGAAACCAGTGAAGACATATGGTCCTGGAATTTTCTCTGTTGGGAGGCTTTTAAATTAAGATACCCAATCTAAAGACATAAACTAGCCTCATAGATTACAGAAAAAAAAGAAAAGTACCAATCTATACACTGTCTATAAGTGAGTCACATTAGATCTAAAAGACCTAAGGACATCAATAAGGGCATCTAAGATTTTTCAGAGTTTGGGGAAAGATAGAGGAAGAGGTGAGTACAGGGAGCCCACAGAATTTTTAAGGTGATGAAACAAATTTGTGGGATAATGTAAAGATGATCTCATTATACATTTCTCCATTCCTATGGGATATTTAGCATCTAAAGTTCACCCTAATGGAAACTATGGATTTTGGGTAGTAAGCATGTGCCAATCTGGGTTCATTAATTGTAACAAATGTACCACTCTGATGAGGGATATTGATAATGGAGATTTATGTGTGTGTGGAAGCAAAATACATTAGAATTTTATACACGTTTTCCTCATTTTGGCTGTGCATCTAAACTACTCTAAAAATAAGATTTTAATATTTTTAAATAGATAAATTTCAATTCAGAAATCTAACTTTATGTCTTAAAGAAAACAACTAAGCTCAAAGTTAGCACAAGGAATGAAATAAAATTTAGAGAAGAGAAAAATAAAATACAGAACAGAAAAATAATAAATGAAATTAATATACTGAGTTGTTTCATTAAAAATGTTAATAAAATGTGTACTTTTTATCTAGATTAATTTAAAAGAAGATGAGGTTGAAATAATTGCAATCAGAATTTAAAGAGCAGTAAATAATCATTATTTATAAATAAAAAGGACTATAATAGAAGAATTAGGTGACAAAACACTGGATAACCTAGTTGAGATGGCCAGTTCCTACAAATACTCAAGGTATCACTATTGAAACACAAAATTAGAAGTAACAAGAAAAAGAATCTGTAATTAATCATACTTAAACTAATTACTGACAGGGAACAACTTACTATTCTCATTTTGTATTCTTTATTATTATTAGCTATTTTTTTCCTTTACCTGTTTTCTCTTTTGTTTACTACTTTCCTTTGTGTTTGGTTGATATTTTATAATCATACATTTTGTTTCCCATATCACTTTATTTGGAACAGATATTTTCAAACAATGAAGATTACCTATAACACCATGAAGTTATACTATGGATCATTTCAGCCCTACACATTTTTAAATAATTTCACAAATTAAATCTTCATATTGTAAATATCCATGAACATAGATTGATGATTATTTTTATATTTTGTCTTTAGATTCTTTTAAATGTTCTGTGATAAAAAATGTTCTTACAATCCAAAATTGTAATAATACTTGATTTTATTTGTTCACTTATTTATATTTTCTGTACAGTTTTATGTTTTCCTACAGTTTGAAGTTACAGACTCCATGTTTTCATTTCAACTTGAAGAATTACCTTTAAGATAGCCTCATAGGGATGGTGTAGTGGTAATGATTAACCTTTCTTTTTGTTTACCTGTAAATGCCTAAATTTTCATTTATTCTTAAAATAATGTTTTTCCAGATATATAATTCTATGTTGGAAGTATTTTTTTTCTTTTCAATGCTTTAAATATATACCTCGGTTCACAAACACTTCAGTTTACAAACATTGCAAACAGAAGCATTTGGCAAAATTTTGCTTCTGTTTGTGAATTCCACACCTGGTGATACACAGAATCACATCCATCTTCCCCAGAATCGTGAACTGAGGTATCATTGTATTATCTATTGCCTTCAATATGACTGCTATAAGATTTCTACCATAAAATCTGCTGGAAATCTTATTATTTTTTCATGGTGCAATGTTTTTATTTTTTCTTGATACTTTCAAGATTGCTTTTTACATTTCAGTTTAGGATAGTTTGATTATAATATGTTTCAATGAATATTTCTACAGGTTTATTCTACTTAGACTTCATTGAATTTATATTTGTATATCCAGGTATTTCTTCAAATTTTAGAAAAATTTAACTATTATTTAAGTTTTCTACCTAATACCTCTTTTCTTCTGAGATATCTATAGTGTCTATACTGGTCTGAATGATGTTGTCTGATAACTCTCTTGGGGTTTACTTTTTTTTTGTTCTTTTACTTTTCCTCTCAGACATAATAATTTAAATGACCTGTGTTTGTCGTTGATTTTTCTTATGCCTATTTATGTTTGCTCTTGCAAACTTTTGTGAATTTGCAATTCAGTTTTTGAATTTTTCAACTACAGAATTTATTTGATTCTTTTTTATAATTTATGTTTGTTGATATTCATATTTTTGCTCATGTACGGTTTTCCCAAATTTCTTTAGTTCTCTGTTTTTAGGACTTTCTGAATATTTAAGATAGTTGTTTCAAAGTTTTTGTCTATTAAATCTGAAGACTGAGTGTCTTACTTACTTTTCACTTGTTGCTGAGACAAAATACCTGACCCCCAAAGTCAAAGAAGGAAAGGTTTATTTAGCTCACAGTTTGTAGAGGTTTCAATCCATAATTGGCTGGCTTCAAGGCAGGGTGGCACATGGCAGAGGGGCAACAGTTCATGGTGGCAGAAGACAGAAAAAGCAACAAGGGACCTTAACATCATCTTTCTGCCCCTTTTATTTTATTCAGACTACTTAGGATGGGGAGCACTCACACCCTTAATCCTAGTGCCCTTGGGCCTAGCATTGCACTATGAATCAATCACACACTAGTTTAAACCACCTCTGAAAAAGCCCCACCTAAAACCACATGATGCTTTGGGAGGACATCTAAACACAAGCCATAGCACTGAGTTTCTGTAGGTGGCCCTCTGGGGATTATTTTTTTCCCTTTAATGAACCACGTTTGCCTGTTTCTTTTATGTCTTCAACTCTTTTGTTGAAATTTGGGCATTAAAAAATATCAGGCATCTTTACCAGTCTTTGTGGGTTGATTCTCTTTAGAGGAAGTCTCTCACTCATTTTCCAGCCCAGCACGAAAGTTTAAAGATTATTTGTTTTATTGTGCTGTGTTTTGTTTCATTTGGGCTTTTTGTTTTGTTTTGTTTTCAGGCCTTTTATTAGTGTTAGTCTTCCTTAACCCTGTACATGTACTTTTTACCTAATCTTCCTATATTGATAAGATCTTTTAAATGTTCTAATTCCTCTGACTCTTACGCCTACTTATGCTTCTTACAAGTTCTAGATGGTCTCCCATGTTCCTCCAGTTGTAATTTCTTTTCTTTTTTTAATTCTTTTATTGGTACATTTTGGGTCCAGTTGTAATTTCTTATCCTTCTGTGCTGCAATTCTACAAACCCTCTGAAGTTTTCATGCCCTGTGACATTTGCCAAGGCCTTTGGCAGCCTTGTACAGGAGATCCAAACTATGCTACATCCCCATAAAAACTCTAAGTCAACCAACAGAAACCAGTTCTTGGGAAAGTCCATAGTCTGGCCAGAATGTTGGAATACCAGTTTAAGGAAGGAGCTGAAAATTTGGTAGGCCTCCTCCTCCCTGAGGCATATTGTACTGGGAAGGGGCTGGAGCAAGGTGAGCAAACGGACCAAAAAATCACCTCCTATGTTAAGTGTAGCTACAGCGTTTTCTTCACTTGGCATTTGCTTGATTGCTGCAGATCCTGTGCTATTTTTTATGACTCCCACTAAGCTATTTTAGTCAGTGTGTTGTTATTTACTTAATATTTTTTATAAGGGAAGAAGGGTCCGTGGCTTCCTAGTCAGCTGTCTTGCTGATCTTATCTCCTTGCTTTCCTGCTTTTATATATCATGAATTGTCAGTTAATTGTTACTGGAATGGGGAAGCATAAGTTTTAGAATTTACCATAAAATATAGTTTCATAAAGTATAATTCCTTTATGATCAAAATTTTAAGAAAAATTTTAGTGTACATTATACCTCCTAAATTCCGTAAAATTAGACATGAGGTTACAAAGAGTAAATTCATTTTTGAATAGCACTTAATAAGTTGTAGATATCATATAGCTTTAAGTGAACAGACATAATTTTCAAAGATAAGTGTATAAATTTTAATAAAATAGTTTCTTACAACACTTATAAGTTTTATATTTCAATTATCCTTGGAATTAAGCTTCTTCTTGCTTCAATAAACACACAGAATAAAAAATAACTATATTTTAAAATAAATGTAGTTGTACAGAAATATTAGCTAACTTCCATCTCATCCACTTAAGATAATTTGTTCATCCACTGTTTTTATACACAAAAGTGCCTTTGTATCTTTAAATTTTTGTCATATGGCCCAATTGTAAATTTAACAAAAGTTGAATTACAGGTATTTTAGGCTTAAAATAATTTATTCACTTGTTGAATACATTGAATTATATATAATATTGGAATATCTCACAGGTCTGTAATTGTACACTAGAAAGAAAAAATTTAGTTCAATAATTGAGAAATGTAATATCCAGATTACTAGTCCTTGTTTATGCCTTTTCTATTCTACATGAAAATTTACAGAATTTTCACAAATCATCATTCTTTATACCTTAAAGATAAATCATGACTTTTCAAAAGTTTTTTTTCCTTATAAGATGAAATACTATAAATGCTTTTGGTTTTATATACTGATTTTTAAAAAGTATAATCACTATGAAAAGTTGGGAAATACATCCAAAGAGAAAGAAGCATGGGCCTCAAAATCACAGTGCGGAGCAAATTATGTTTTAAAAATCATCAGCATGCACTCTTTGTGTGTTTATTGTTATGTGATTTTTACTTGAGATCCTCCTGTTCTTATTACAACTTAAGATTATACTCAGTTATTTATTGTGACCTTTTTCCTTTATTCTTTTGAAATATGATTTGAAAAGGTTGTGGCAACTTGTATAGAAACAATCATTTATTAATGTAAAATTTTTTATATTCTTATTCCTCACAAATACAATTTCATTGCATGTTTGACAATTTTCCTAGAAATAGTTCTAAGAAGTATTGTTACACAGATGATTTTCATATCTATGTTAATGTAGAGTTCCAAATATCACCAAACTACCCTAAACAAATGTTGTGAAAATGCCTCTATTCAGCCACATTAGAGCAACAACTAAAGCAATTATAATTCCAACTCCTCACACTAGACTTCAAGAATCTACTCTCCTTTTGGGAAACAGTTTAGTTCTTGACCACTGGCAGAAAGCAAAATCACTTTTGTTGACCAATAATAGCAAGTATGTTTTATAACTTTATCTGGCATCTGTAAAGGAGTGTTTTATCTTCCTACATATCTAGAACTTCTGGTCATTTTCTGAGCCTCTCTGGACAGACATCAACCGTGTTCAACTTTGCTAGGATGAACAAAATGGCCCCAGAAGTCACTTTAACTCAGAGGACGAAGAGATGAAATGTGAAACTTGAAATCTTCAGAGAGAATAAAGTGAAGGCCAGTTTAGAAAGTGCTGCTATTAGAAAACACGCTGCCTTTCTGATACAGTGATCTCGCTAGTATCGATAACCCCTTTTGTTTTATAGGATTCAAGTCTTGAGAAAAATTGTAACTTAACCTCCATTTCTTAACATCACTATCTTTTTAGCTGATACTACTTATTTATGCATTACTCTTTTGCACAACTTTTTTATTTGTAAGTTAGTAAAGCAACTATTCTATTTGAGAAATGTTATTGTTTAAAGGCTTCCTTAAAATGACACCAATTCACATTCCTGGAAGTACCTTTTCAATGGAATTACATTGTCTACTGGAGGATCCAAAGTTTACTGTCTTCTACGTGGACACTTTCATAGAATCAAAGAAAGGTTCTCTATATATTCTCCTCTGTGACTTAATATACTGAATTTCTTTGTTATTCACTTTCTGAAATCTTCCACATTTCTGATGCTTTTCACTAAACATAAATTAATCAATTTCCCTTCTAAATTGTGTTTCCAGTATAACTGTAACCATGGGCATTTTCTAAGGTCATTAGCTGTGTTATCTCATTAGTTCCACATTATATTTAAGTGCTAAGTTCTATGATCCCACATTACAGATAAGGATGCTTCAAGACAATAACATAAAGGGACTGAGCAGAGTTGCATAGGGAGCTATTGACAGGATTAGATGTTGAACCCCAGCAATGTGATACCAGCCAAATTACTTTGCATTCAGACCACAGATGTAGCATACAAAGGCAGATCACAAAGGGGATATAATTTCATTTTTTGAATCATGTCTAATATATAATGTCAAAGATATCATTAATATTTCTTACAGTCATATGAAAATGATTTAGTGGATTTTAAATGGCTTGATTTAGTCATCCCCTCTCTTTTCTCTCTCTTTCTCTCTGTATTGTCTTACACGATATATACGTCTAAATTTTTCCATTACAAAAACAAAAAGAAAAGCATATGCCATCTGCTTATATTGATCTTTTAGGCTACTTTTAAACAAATTTTGCCACCATATGTTATTCCTCTTCTGCTTTCAAAGTTAACATTCTAAAAGTATATAAACTTTAATATTCAATATTTTTAAACTCCATCAGTTTGTTTCAATCAAACCAAGAGTATTTTAGTCCTGCTTTCCTGCTTCATTGCATCATTCTTAACTTGGTGCCACTACAGCTTTGATAGGAATATTTTCTACTTCCAGTCAAAGTAGTCATAAAATTGTCAGAAATGACTTGATATTTTACATATTTACATATCTAAGTATGATGTCATAGTTACTTTTCTCATTGCTGAGACAAAATACCCAACACCCAAAGTTAAAGGAGGAAAGTTTTATTTGGCTCATAGTTGGGGAGGTTTCATTCCATAGTGTTATGTTTGCAGTATTCTATAGTTTGTTATTCATAGAATTATGTCTAAAATCTATCTACCTTGTTAATAAAATGTCTTCTTGCATGAAAATGCCAATGATCATCTGAGCCTTCAGTGAATTGTAAACACCTTGCCTCAATCTGCTGATCAAGGTGGTGGTTGATGAAAATTGTGGCGCTTGTGGAAGTTTCTTCAAAGAAGACAACAATAAAGTTTGCTACATCTACTGACTCATTCTTTTCAGAGAGATATTTCTGAAGCATGTGATGCCGTTTGATAGCATTTGATGAAGAAGTTTTCAAATTGCAGTCAACCCTCTCGAATCCTGCTGCTTCTTCAGCAGCTAAGTTGAAATAGTATTCTAAGTCCACTGTTGTCATTTCAATGATATTCACAGCATCTTCATTTCAGTGAACCACTTTCTATGCTCAACTATAAGAAGTAACTAGACATCCATTAAAGTTTTATCATGATGCTGCAGTAATGCAGTTACAGCTGCAGGCTCCATTTCTACTTGAAGTTTGCTTGTTATTTTTGCCATATGTGCAGTTACTTCCTCCATGGAAGTCTGGAACCCATCCAAGTTATCCACGAGGCTGCAATCAACTTCTTTCAAATTCCAGTTAACATGGATGTTTTGACTTCCTCCCATAAATAATGACATAAGAATAGTGAATCTTTTCCAGAAACTTTTCTTTTTTTCTTCCAATTTTAATTTTTTATTAGTTTATATGTTTAGCACTAGTAGTTTATTTAGTATTTATATAGTCGTTTATTAGTTCTCGTGTTTATAGTACATAATAGTTGCATTCCTCGTGAGGAGTTGGTACATGTACATAACACATCTTAATTCCTTTTTCATCCCCTTTCCATCAACCCCTTTCACCTTGCCTCCAACCAAAATATCAATAGCATTCTTCATAGAAGTAGAGAAATATATCAAGATTCATATGGAACCAGAAGAGACCCAGAATAGTTAAAGCAATCCTGAGTAACACAGAGGAAAGCAGAAGGCATCACAATCTTGGTTTTCAAATTGTATTACAAAGCTACTGTGATAAACTCCAAAAAGTTTTCTATTGACTTTGTCCAGATCCTTCAGAAGTGTTATTATCTATGAGAGCTATAGTCTTAAGAACTGTATTTTTAAATAATAAGACTTGAAAGCCAAAATTACTTTATTCATAGGCTGCAGAGTTAACTGTTTGTCAGTGGGCAAAAAAAATCCACATTAATCTCATTACTAGTGCATCTTCATCAGAACTTTTAGTTGAGTAGATGTTTTGTCGATGAACAGTAATATTGTAAATAGAATCTTGGGTTCTTGGCAACATGTCTCAGTATGGAGTTTAAACTATTCAATGAACTTAACCTGGATGTGGTGGCATATACCTGCAATCCTAGGGAGGCTGAGACAAGAAGATCTCAAGTTCAAAGCCAGCCCAGGTGACAAAGTGAATTTGAATCCAACTTGGACTACATAGTGAGACTGTCTCAAAAGACAAAAAAAGACAAAGCACTTAAAAAACATATTGTAAACAGATGTGTGGTAATTCTGGTTTTGCTATTGTATTCAAAGAACAGGCAAGCATAGATTCAGTATAACTCTTAACAGCTCTAAGATTTTTTTCGAATAAGAAATGAACATTTGCTTTTATTTAGTCATCAGCTACAATAGCCTCTAACAAGAGAGTCAGTCTGTACTTAAGAGTGTTGAAGCCAGAAGTTGACTTCTCTCTAGTCGTGAAAGACCTAGATGGCATTTTCTTCCAATAGAAGGTGTTGAAAAATCTATCTTTTAGTGTAGCCGCTTCATCAGCGATCTTAGTTCAGTAGGTCTCTACATTTTTGGATTATACGATGCATTAGTTACTGTCTGGCATTTTTCAAACTGAGGACAAATAAGAAATATATGGCATACATGAGGTGTGGAAGTGACAGAACCCACCTACATGGCTCTGAAGTTGCTAAAATTAAATTCTCTGTATAAATCTTACAGAAATGCAAGTAGCAGTGCTCTCTAAACAGACTCCCTGTGCAAGGATTTATTCTCCATTTCTACAAATGCTCAGCATCACTAAGGACATGTTTACATAACTTTCAATTGATATCCACTAAGGCCTGGACATACTTGGGCATAAATTCCTTAAATAAAGAGTTTAAGTTGTGTGATAATGGATATAGGTAGGTAGATAGATAGACAGACATATAGAGAGGCAGATAGAAAGATTCTGCAGAAACATGAGATTATGAGATATCTGAGTCATGGGAAAAAATGCTCTTCACGGATACAGCTGAATCTACAGCCCAGGGAGGATCAGTGTCAGTCATTCAACTCATATCTAGATTTTTAGGGTTATATTCCCTCCAAAAAAGAAATGAGGGAGAATAGTGTCTTTCCTTCACTTAGGCACAGGTGAATGGCAACTGCCCTGCTATTTTCCCGAAAGGAGGAATAGACAAACCATCCTTTTGGTACAGTGTAAAGGATCCTGGCTCTTTACCTACCTTTTATTTATAGATATTTTTTTTGGAAATTGAGCATTGAACCCAGACCCTTGCACTTGTCATGCAAGGACTCCACCAATTGGTTGCACCCAAACTCCATATTTTTATTTTATTTTGAGGCAGGAGCTTGGTAAACTGCCCAGGCTGAGCATGAAGAAGCTGCACTCCTCCTGCCTCAGCCTCCTAATCTCCTGGGATTACAGGCATGTGCCATCACTCCCTGCCTAAACTTTTTAGTATATCTTTCCAAGGGCTTGAAGAACCCCAGGTGTCTGGGTTTTATGCCCTTCGATTTCTCCAAGTTCTGAGCTTTCCATTTTTAAAGGTACACACAAGTAGAGAGCATCCCAGTTTCCCAGCCAGCCACCCCTGGGGCTAAGCCTCCTGGCCTAGTGTAGGCTGTAACTATGTGGCCTTCTCAGTGAGGTAGGGGAAATTTTATAACTCCTGTTTAGATCAGAGTAACTAGAAAAGGTAGCTTCAGATCAAATTCTCATGTTGTCGTAGAAACAAGTTGAGAATTTTTATCTTCTGTACATAGCTCCAGCCTCACCATGGAGGCTTGGACTGTATATGACAGCATTCAGAAATTCAGAAACATTTTTTCTTTTCCACAGTACTGGAAACAGGCACTTGTCTCCCAGAAACAAATACAACACTTTTAACATTCTTTTATTCACATGTACTAATTGTGATCCTGATTATGTTACACTGCAGGAATGGGAATCTAGCTGAAGGAGAATTCATTCTGACTGCTTTCCGAGCAACATTCTTTTCCTGCTTCAGGATTGTTTATAACGTTTCACTGACCTCATCAAATTAACAATCAGTGACTATGAATCTCATAACCAAGAAGTTTATTATCCAGGGGATAATTATGATAATTACATTTATACAGGCAAGTTAGGGAAGAATAAAACAAGCCCCACAGATGAAAACAGTTATGTTTTTAAATAATGTGTGGATAAGCCACTGCTACATTGTTTCCTTTATCACTTCTTTAAGTGTGATTTAATTAGGCAAATTGTGTAATCCATCCCCCTTGATGCATGAAGTGAAGTGTAAGTGATTAGTACCAAAGGAAAGCAGAGTGGGGATGCTTGGCTTACGAGACCCATTCACCCCACTTGGGTTAATGGATTGATTTTGTGCTCCTCAGTGCCTGCCCTGCAAGGCTTTCTTTAGAGCACAGTTCCCTCTCTACCAGTTTTGGATGATGCAGGCACTAAACCAAGTTCACATCTTCTACATTTCACTGGACCTTAGTTAAAAGGCCAAGACAGTATATCTTCTATAGTCACTAGTCCATTTTTTTTAGTGTTATTAAAGCATTAAAGTATAACTCAGACTATATGATTTAATATGTGAATTGTCATTAAGAAATACGTTAAAATTAAAAATCACTTGAAACAGAAATCTTGTGCTGCTTTTTAAAAATGGTTAATTTTCACAAGCATAGGATATGCTGTTAACTGAAGCACAAAACAGGTTAAAGTGCACAGAGTCTATTAAATTGTTTTTGTTACTTATTAAAATTATTATTATTATTACTATTATTTTGATACCAGGGATTGCACTCGGGACCTTGCCCTTGCAAGGCAGGCGGCAGAACCACTGAGCTAAATCCAGGGCCTATTAAAATTATTAATTTCAGTATTATTAGTTTATTTACAGTTGTACTAGAGCAGTAAAAGGTGAGTGTATGGTTGGGATACTGGAGGACTCTCTGGTAAAGTAACTGTCACACCAAGTGCTTTTCTTTTATTAGCTTAAGAAAATGTGTTTTTGTGTGCTATTTCTATAATGAAATATAAGTAAAAATACTAAATAATATGTAGCTGTGAGTTAAATGTTATGAAACAAGAAAATAGAAGCTGACTCAAAACCAGGAATCTCAAGAAGACTATCATATGAAAAAAGGGCAGTATAGGTGAGGTCTGTAGACTCTGGAAGACCCAAGATGAGGCGGGTGATGGTTGTGATGCTTAGCATAGTTCTTAAGTGGGAGGGCTCTGAGCCCATTTGGGCCCACATGGGCACATGCCTGGAATACCAGAACTAGGGAAGAGAAAAATTATTAGTGAGAACACTGCTGAAAAATAAATCCAAAGGGTGTAGCAAATGTTTGTGAAGTCAGTATGAGCAGTGCTATGACTCAGTCACCAGGTACACACCTTTTTGAAAAACACCCTTCGCCTGAAGCTGTTAAGCTGATCCAGGCAGACTCTCTGACTTAACAGTTTCATTTTAGGAGTATGTCAGCTTACACTTAGTCTCCAATGTGATGGTATTTAGGAATGAGGGAACCTGCAGGAGATGTTTGGCTCTCAGTGATCCATCTGAGGAAGGTGTCCGTCATTACTATGGGAAGTTTGCTCTCACTGGATAATGGATGAGTTACCATGATGGTGGGTTATTAAAAAGCTGGGCTGGCCCTTCTGTTGTGCCTCTCTTGGAGACACTACTTACCTTTCCACTTTCTGCCAACAGTTGAAGCAGCACAGAGGCGAGAGTCATCCTTTTGGATTTTCTTGCCTTTAGATGAGCCACAATATACCTCCATTTTTCCTAAACTATCCAACCTTTGGAATTTCTATTATCGCAGCAGGAAACAGACTAAGATAAGCCAAAAGGTCTTTAGTGCAGTCAGTCAGGTCAAAGAGTATCAAAGAAGGGAGGCCAAATTGTCTGTGGCCTGTGATGTTAGTGTTTATGTCGGTGTAGGTCAAGAGAGGTTGGATTCTGGGGTAAGAAGAGGTGTGCATAGCTGGTTAAATTAGTAAGGAAATGAAACTCTTTATTCTAATGGAGTTAAGGAAGACTTGATTTTCAAAAGAATTTAAGAGATGTGTTAGGGATGAATAGGACTAATGACAGTTGACAGAAATGCAGGTTCAAAAGAAAGGTTACAGCCTATTTTGTATTTTTCTCTGAGAAGTCACAGAAATAGATCTTTTAGGATTCATACGAACATAGAAAAGAAAGGATTATCACCAGAAAGTTATCCTAGTACTGGAAAATATTTCTCTCTCTTTTTTTTTTTTTGCTTAAATTCTTTTATTGGTACATTTTAGGTACACAATATGTTTACATTTATCATTGGGTGCTTTTGCCTGTACATGATATATCTTGGTTCTTATTTTTTTCCCATTACCTGTGCACCCTTCACCCCTCTTTTAGCCTTTCATACTTCTATCATTACTTGGGAGCAGAAACACTTTATTCCCAGAATTCAAGAATATTTACACAGAAAATAGGACTGGAAACTACAGTGTTTGACTTTAGGGTGAAAGGAAATCTTGTGTATCATCTTGGAAAATAGACATAATTTCTGACATGAGAGCAAAGGGGAAGTATGCTTATAACCCCATTATGAAAGTTTCAGGTCTCTCAGTTCAGCGATTGTCTCATGTAACGCAGCCCATTAAGTGGCCAGGAACATCAGATACAATATGGTGACATTCAAGGTGTTTGTTATGCTGTAATTACTAAAATCCTTTTCTCTGATGAGAGAATATTTTGTCTTTGCTAGTTAATCAAAAACCTGCGATAGGCTAAGTGATTCACTTGTAAAGTATGGACCTTCATGCCCCATAACATTTTGGCAGTCATGCTGAGCTGTTGACAGAGACTTGACCTTTGAGGAGAAGAAGAATGAAATTCTTATGAATGACTAATGCAAGTGGAGAGAAGTCCGAGAACATGAGTAGCAAATATAATCATCAAATTGTTTGATCAGCCAAGCTATAAGAATGTACTCCATGTCACTGCCTGTTAATGAGGAGTACCGGGAGAAAGAGCTACAGCTAGAGGACTAGAAATTAGGCTTCAGAACTGCCTCTTGAATGATACCTTGAGTATTTCTCATTGCTCCTCAAGTGACTTATTAACCAGTGTAGCAGATCATCACCCTGAAATAATCAGATTTGTCGTGGGATGGCAGAAATTGCTGAGTCTTTTCAGATCAGAGTTATACCTATAACCCTGTATTAGAGAAGGGAAACTCCCAGCCACATGGATAGAAACCAGGGGAACAGTGAGAATTTTACCTGGTTTACTCAACCACAGCTTCCTCAAAGGGAAATATGAGTAAGACATAGTTCTAAGGTCTCTTGTCTCCCATGGGAACAAATATACAACCATCCAAGTGTTCTGTGGATCTTCAGGCAGGGGAAGGACTGGCAGTAGTATCGTTCTTTTTGAAACAAGTACATATGCTATCATCTTATCTGTTCCTGTGGGAACATGGGGTGGCTGAATTCAACAAATGATATTTAGGAAGCTGTCACATAGTAGAACCTTGATGTGAGCCCTTGAGACCAATTCAAAGTGTTTTTGTTGTTACTTCTACCCTTGTATATATAGCAGGAACTGGTGTGTTGTATGCTTGCACCTGTCTCATAGGTGTCAGAGGTGATATTCTCAACTGAGAAGAGTCACATATAGAGAAGAATTCATAGCTTTGTAGTTCTACAACCTACATGACCCCTTTGAGCGGTGGTCACTGTGATTTGCTGATTGGAATTTGACAAAGAGAAACTGCCTCTACCCAGAGGCATTCTTTGAGGTTTTAGACTCATTGCCTGCCTGACCCAACTGCCAGGTACACACCCCTTTTTAAAAAGCAGCCTTTTGCCTGCTGCTATTGAGCTGACCCATGGAAACCTAATGACTTTCTGACTTGACAGTTCCATTTTGGAGTTGGACAGCTCAGAGTCCACTATTAACAATGTGGGAAGGATCCAACAGACTGCACTGGTCAGATAGAAATGGAATGTTCAAGAACACATCTGGGTGGCACAGAAATATCTCATTTTCGGGTGAAGTAATGACAGATTCCATTTTTGGAGAAACACTATACCTCATTCTGCCACCTGACTGTAAGTCAGCACCTCAGTGGACCTCTGTATCCACAAGTTCCTCTAAATATCCAGGATTGGGTCACAAATGGCTCAGCCTGAAGATACCAACTAGAAGCACACCTTGAAGCAGCTTTGCAGAGCCAACATTAAAGTGGCCACTCCTCTCAGTGGACACACTCAAGGTCATTCTCCTAGTGCCTGCCAAACTCCCCTTAATAAGCCTTGCTATATATTTTTTGCCACTTAATATTTTGTCTGTAGCCCAGGTGTTTTGTCTGCAATTTAGAACACTAAAGCTGGCAGATTAAAGGCCCCTTTTACAAAAGCCACTAACTGTGGAACAAATCTCTGCTGCCAATCACACTGTCTGGGCCACTCATCTAGATGCCACAGTAAAGCCCGGTCCTCTGCCAGAAAATGACCCCTGTCTTACAGAGTTAGAGCTGTGAGCTCATCTTCCAGCATTGCAAACAAGCTTTTGATTCCAATTTCTTTCCTTGCTCAGTGAGTTTTTTATTGAAATTTTTATTGATACAGTCATTGATTCGCATAACATTTAAGTGAGAACTTTACCTGGTTACGTTGAAGAAATAATAATCATACAATAATGTGCACCATATTCCTAGTTTCCCCCAGTGGCATCATTTTTGGAAAATTATAGCATGATATCACAAGATATTGAAATTGATTCAATCCATCCATATTATTTAGATTTCTTGAGTTTTACACATAGCTTGAGTACATTTGTGAAGTATGCACGTGTGTGTTCACATGTGTAATTAGTTCCATACAATTTTAGAATATGTGTATGCCCACATGTATGCACCAATCAATATACTGGGGAGTTCATCCTCACCTTGACTCCTTCCATGATTACACCCATCTCCCACTATGCCAAAACCCCCTAAAACTAAATGCTTTCCATTTCTAAAATTTTATTATTTAAAAAAATGTATAGAACTACAGTGATATATTTTATAACTACTGGGTTTGACAGCTATAGTCTACAGCTTTTGACATTGTCCTACCATATTCTGCTCTCTGGTCTCCATTGACTCATGTTCTTCCCAGATGTGAAATATATGCACTCTTTAAAAAGCCTTTCCAGCAATCTCACCACATTATAGTACGTATCAGCTCAAACTCCAAAGTCTTTTCAAATCTTATCTCAAAATCCAAGATATCACTATGCACATCACATAAAGCATGTACAGATGAGATCGGTCTATACAATTCTCTAACCACAGCCTCTGAGGCTCAGATCTTGTTTATCTGTAGACTATGAAACCAAAGTGGCAACTGATCTTCCCTCCAACATTACAAGCGCTCAACAGTGGGCAACACTGAGTATAATGTAGGCTTAAAAGCTGTCATTTGTCCTTAAAGTTCTGAAATCCAGCAAACACAGGATTTCTTTGATTGGGTTTCAAGATTTGGTCACACTACTTTGTTTTATTCTACCTCGTGGTTTCTTAATTCTACCCTCTGAGCCACTTTTCTTTCACTATAAATGTAGCACCCATGTTTGTAGTGGCACACTTTGTAAGAGCTAAAGCTTGGAAACAACCCAAGTGCCCATCAACTGGAGACTGGATAAAGAAGATATGTTTTTTGGTGTTTTTTTTTATAAAATGGAGTACTACTCAGCCGTAAAGAATGAGAACCTAGAGACATTTATAGCTAAATGGATGCATAATGAGGCCATATTCTTAAGTGAAATAAATAGGACACACATGTAAATACCGAATAGTTTCTCTAGTGTGAGAAACTGAAAGTATAAATAAGGATTAAAATGAATAATTTACAATTTGAAATAGGAAGAAAAGGTCCAAAGGGGTAGGGGAACTGGGAGGGGAAGGGGAAAGGAAAGAAGGGAAAGGAAAATTTGTGAGAAAAGAAAAAAATGGAAACAAAGTCTATGTAAATAGGGAAGGGTGGAGGGGGTGAAGGGCACCCAAATAATGGAGAAAAAACAAGAACCAAAATACATTATGCACAGGTACAAGCACCCAATGATAAATGTAAATGTATTGTATACCTAAAATGTACCAATAAAAGAATTTAAGCAAAAAAAAATCTAGCATATATTTGTAAGTCGTTTATTAGATGGCTTCCTGTGGATGGAATTTAGATTTACCTTTCTTTAATTTTGCATACTTTCTCTACCTCTTGTATTTTACTCTGACATTATTTCTGTGGAAACAGTTTTCTTAATTAGGGGTTCTCATACAATTCAGGAGTACTTACTCCATTAGACAGAAACCATTTCATGGGAATGTTTGTGCTAATCTTCTATGTTGCCCTACTGCTGATATGTCTAAAGGTTTATACTTTTGATTTTTGTTGTTGTTGTTGTTGTTTTGTTTTGTTTTGTTTTGTTGGTACCGGGGATAGAACTTGGGACCTTGCAAGGTAGGCACAAGGAACCACCGAGCTAAATCTCCGGCAGGATTATACATTTAGGATTTCTACATACCCTCCAGTTTGAATGAAAAGATCTCTGAGTCATATCTTTAAGCTCTTGAAAAGATCATGTATATGAAAAGTTCATCTTTCTGAGATTTTAGCAAAATATTATACAATCACATGCCTAGGCTTTTTTTCTATACCCAAATTTCAGAAGGTTCCACCTTTCAGCTTATTTTTCTCTGTAGAGAAGATGAGTATATTAAAAGTCATCCAATCTTGTTTCATTTGTATTTAATAGTCCTTCAGGAAGTCTTTTTCTTCCTTTCCTTCTCAGGCATCAACTTCAACACTGTTTGGAAACCTCTGTGGGTATATAAACAGCTTCATTCCTTACATCTTTTTGGTTATGGTCTGGTTTTGATACAAGGTCTTACCATGTAGCCCAGGCTGAGCTCAAATTCACTGGGATCTTTCTGCCTCAGCCTCCAGAATGCAAGTCACTCTGGGCACCAGCCTAGAAGCTCGAACCTGACCAAGAGGTAACCAGGATGAAAAATAAAAAAACACAGAAACAAGTTAAAATCTGGGGGATTAGGGGGCTCATGTTTCCTTCAACATAGAGCCCCAAATGACTGGCACACCTTGACTTTATTCATTCAGTCAGGGGCTCAAGCAATTGGAGTTTCACAGTATTCATCTGTCTCCCACCTTCCATGGTACTTCTCCGAGTAAACAATTTAATCTCGGGTGTGTTTATTTTTCCTGAAGCCTGTTAGCATGCTTGCATGCCCTCTTTGTTCTCCGAGCTCACTGAGGAGGCCAATTGAGCCTCGTTCTTCCCACCTGATCTCCCACATGCCACCACACCTGAACATTCCTTACAATTTTTGCTGTCCACATAATTGCAGAACATAATTACACCAAGCTTATTGCCAGTATCCAAGGTCTCCATTTCTTCCTGTTTCTAAAGTTTCTCACATCCTTTTAAACCCTCATGGTAAAATCCTTCAAGTCCATACTTTTACTAACAATTCTGGTAGATTAAACCTTTTTTTCTAAGGGGGGTAGGATTTTTTTCCATGTTCCTCAAAACTTTTTCCAGCCTCCACCCACTTGCCAGTTCCAAACTTTTTCCCACATTTTAAGTAGCTGCAAAAGCAAAACTCTTATTTCTCATACCAAGACCTGTAATCCAAATTGCAGCATAGGAAAGTAATAGAAATGTAGTCACTTTAGACAACACAAAACTATTATCTCACAGTTACTGCTGGTCAAAAGTCCAGCCTTGACTCCACTAGGCACTCAATTCAGGGTTTCCCAGGTTGCAGTTGCAGTTTGGGTCAGAGGTGTTATCTCATCTGAGGCTGGGAGTCTTCTTCAAGGCTTCAGTTCCAATTGTGGGGCCGAAGCCCTCAGCTCCTACAGGCTGCTTGTCATTTCCTTGTCATTGGGCCCCTGCCAAAACATGATAGTTTTCTTCTTTATAGTCCCTAGTTATGCATCCCTGCTGTTCCCAATCACCTTTAAATGGCTTACCTGATGAAGCTGCTCCAGAATAATATTCATTTTGATTTAATTAAAATGAACCATTTAAGGACTGTAACCGAATCTACAGTCTGTTCATCTTTGCCATGTAAACTTATAGCATCAAGTGACATCCACTATATTCTTGGTTCATATACTTATGATAGAGAATTATGCAAGAGTATGGGCCACTGTAGATTGTATTAGAATTTATTTTCAAATTTTTATTCCATCTAACAGATTTATTGATCCTTTAAAAAATCAAAGTAATCCTTAAGGATTAACTAAAGCTCTATGTTTATTGTCTTGTTCCATTTGGGATGCTATATCGATACATAATGCTTATAAACAATAAATATTTATTTCTTAAAGTTTTGGAAGCTGGAAAGTCCAAGATGAGGGTAAACACAGATTCAGTGTCGAGTGAAGGGCTACTTCTTGATTCAAAGATGGCCGTCCTAATGCTTTAATGATTTTAAAAATAAGGGTGCTTTCTGGAGCCTCCTTTTCAAGGGCACTAGTCCCTTTCAGCAGCGTTCCACCTTCATTACATAAGCACCAACCTGAGGACACCTGGAAATACTCTCAAAAATAGGACCACACATTGATTTGAAGAGGATATAAGTATCAATGTGGGTATAGCAGCTATCTTATACAGTGAACTGTGACATTATACAGCTTCAATGAGTACCTATTGCTTAAATTAATTGCTTCATTTCCTAAATATTGCACAGCCCCTAGCAAGTTTAAGCAGCCAAGATAGAATTGGGTACTATGAAAATGAAGAATTAATATACATTTCCTATCACTTACACAAGTAAGATTTAAACTGTAAAGGAACATTACATATTAGTGTCTAAAATATATCAGTGTATAATTACATCATATGAGTAGTTTTAAAGAATTTTAATAATTCTTTCATCTGAGAAAAATAAGTTAATTATAACAAACATAATTTCTGTGATCATTGTATTAATTAGGGTGGAGAACTATTGTAAAAATAGACTCACAAGAGTAAAATGCTTCAAATATCTTATAGGTGTAATTTTTTCTTACCTAATGGCCCAAGAGAGATGTTCCTGATCGGTAGGCAACTTCTATCCCCATTGTGGTTCAGCGTCTCCCAGAACATTAGTTTCCAAATGCATCCAAGTACAGAAATAAGGTTAGAAAAGCCTACCCTGAACGTGCACAGATAACTTCAGCCTACATCTCACTGGAATGATGTTGAAGCCAAATGTTGATGCCTTATCGGCAATGGGACATGCAGCCCTTTTGTATATCTACTTGTATTTGTCACCTTCGTTTAGTAAATTCATCTTAGTATCATTTTGTCTTTGTTGACTTAGGGCTTAGATATCTTATGATGATTCATATTTCTTGTTATATAATTATGTTCATTAAAATTATAAACTTTTAAATTCAGTGTTAGCATTAGGAATTATTGAATTTATTTTTCTCATTTATGGAGAGAAAGACCAAAAAGGTTAATTAATTCAATCAACTTCCTTTCTGTTATCTCCAGAAAGTACCTTTCTGAGGTTCTAATTAACCCACTATGAATAAATGGTCCTTACTCTCAAGGAGCTTAAAATACTGCTTATTGAATGTCTTACCCTAACTCATAAAGCCAAAAAAGTCTAGAAATAGGCTGAGAATCCTAATGTCTTAAATATTATTTCACTGCATTTTTTAGTGCATTGTTTAGTAAATGACTGCTCCTCTTTTATCTTTAATACAATCAGGAGAACAGAATTAGCTGTCTTATAATATTTATGAAGGGAAAATAGGTAATAAAAGATTCTATGGTTAATTTACACCACTTACTAGTGCAGTGGACCCTTGACTTAAGAACTTGATCAGTTCCTAAGGGAGGGTTGGTTATGTCAATACAGCTGAGATCTGGATGTTTACCTGGGTAAACACTGTAGATAGCAAGAGGCAGATGAATCTTCCGTTAACCTAAACCCAAGTTTTTCATGTCAGGACTGTCGTAACTTGAGGGTCCACTGTACAGTGGCTATCTGCCTCTTGTTATCTACAGTGTGTACCCAGGTAAATATCCAGATCTGAGGTGTATTGACTTACAACCAACTTTAGTTACAATCAGCCCTCAGGAACCAATTGAGTTCATAAGGGTCCACTATATCAATATTGGCTTTATTTAATTTTTCAAAGAATTTATTGAAACCTATTTTGTTATCAAAGTACTCTAAGATGAAAGATTCACTAAAAATCAATAATTAACTATTAAATAATTTTCTTAAATCACACCAATGTATAAAGGTTAAATTTCTCAAGCACATTTTCTCAACATATTGATTCTTCCAATTTTATTTTTAATAAATGGTTGCTTATTAGTTTATGGACAGTTTAATGATTCCCGAAGATATGTACACGTCTTAATCCCTGGTACCTAAGGAATATGTGCCTTGACTTTTCAGGTATAATTATGTTTGAGATGTTGAATGTTGAGATGGGAAGATTATTCTGGATTATCCAGATTATGTTATGTAATCACATGAATTCTTAGAGTAGAGATTTCTTTCAGGTTGAGGAGAGAGAGAGAATCAATATTTGCAGACGTAGCTAAGAAGATATAGAAACAGGACAGAGATGCTATGCTGTTGGCTTTGAAGGTAACCAAAACAAGAGATCCTGAGACAAGGAACAAAAGCAGCCTTAAGAAGCTGGAAAACCAAGGAAATAGACTCTAGACTCTTCTCCAGAGTACCCAAAAAATAATTCAACCTACTGATATTTGGTTTCGGTGTATTAGGATGTTTTTCAGATTTCTAACCAACGGAAGTATAATAAATTTGTGTTGTTGTGTTTTTTAAGTCACCAAAATGATGATAACATTTTTATAGGCATGACAGGCAACCAATACAGAATTTGGTATCAGGAAGTGAGATGCCACCATAAAGTACCAAAATCTGCAGTTATTTATAAAGCAGAGTAGATTCAAAGGTACTGTTTAACAATATTGCTTTTCTTTCATCTACTTTCTTCCATGCTTGTTGATTAAGAAATCAAGGAGTAGAACTCTAAGATCCCCCTGCCAACCTAGTGTTCCAGGGTTGAGGTGGGGAGGGCATAGAGAGAGGTTATGTATGAGAAAATTGCTCAGGAAATTGTCATAGAAAATGCTTTTCAAAATACTGATATATACAGATAAGGAATAAATACAATTACTCTTCAGCTTCTGGGTTATTCTTGAGACTTTTTGACCTTCTGTAAATACACAGTTCTACACCAGAAGAGGAGGTGGTGGTATCCTGTGTCTCAGTTGGTGCTCATTCCAGAAGAAAACTATCAGGTTGTTCACTTTGGATGCTTTTGAACTCAGTGAAGATTTGCTTAAAAATTATAATAGGAATTTAGAAGAGTGTGTGGTAAAATAGTAGCAGTTTTCGTGCACCAAAAAAATCATATCAGATGTCTATAAAGATAGATCTGTCACTGTACATGCAGATTATATTTATCTAGACCCTTCCATGATTTATTTTGCTGAAGACTGCAACAAAAAGAATATATATGCTCGAAAACTGAAGCATGCTGAAAAATGTTTGTTGTGACTGTTTGATTTTAAGCTTTTAAATTATTCAGCTATTGGGATTTACATAATATTTTAATTATATAAGAGTTTGTGCTAAGTACAATCTGATATTAAGGAAAATGTATTATTTATACAAAGTCAAACGTAAGCATACATTAACTGGAAATTCAAGTTTAAAGTTCTGTGGGAGAAGCTAATCATTTCATTTTAAAATAATCTGTTAGTGAGATATATTTTTGAGAAGAAACTTACTGCTATATTTCAGTAACTTGCTTGTTTTTACAGTGTTTCTTTAGTTACTGGCCTTTTCCTGAATAGGACATTGTATCAAAAGCTTTGCTAAGCTGAAGTTTTAGTAATTTGCTTCTTTCTTATGATTATTTTTAACATAGCATTCTGAAATGTTTTATATGTATAATTTATCACCTTTTATGTTCTTTGAAACCATATATGATAAATAAAATGTAATCCCATCACAGTCATAACATTAAAATGAATTGTAAGCAATATGGCTTGACTTTATTGCTTCCATATTAATTTCAAATATATGTTTGTTTAAGGTACTAAAATTTGTAATATCGATCCCAACAGAATTCTCTGTAATAATGTTGGAATGTCCTACTGGAAGATTTATGTAGAGTATTGACAAGAAAAAAATTTCAATTATGCCTCTGCTACAATAATGTATATTTTAAAACTTACTTATATTCAAATAATATATCAATTAAATTCCTATAATGAATATTTATAAATTGAAATCTGCAACAGTAAATAAATCTTATCTTTATGTGTATTATGAAGTGTAAGACTTTTGATTTGTTCCAAAACTCACTCTTCGTGTTCTTCTTCTATAAATACTTATCAATTTCCCATCTGTAATTGCTATTTTCTAAATGAAATAACAGGAGGTTTTATTTTTTTTTAATAAACAATCCCCATGTGCCCATCACTTCAAGATCTTACTTGTTCATGGAATTATGGCATTTCTTGGGTAGGCATTTTGCATTTTTAACTCACGTTAAACCCTCTACTAAAAATTGAATTTGGCAAATTGTTGGAGAAGTTTACTTGGCAATGCACAAGAAAATTTAATTAGATAATATGATTTAATTTGCTTATTTAGACATTACAAATTACTTTGCTGAGAACTTTAACTGTATGAGGGACATAGTTAAATACAGAGGAAGAAATGTGTTTCATTATGCATTGTGCATTCCTCTATGGAGAAGAATGGCTTTTCAGTGCATTATCGTATTTATGTTTAGCTATTTGCCTCCCCATCCCACCCTCCTATTCTGAATACAGTGGAGCTGGAAATATTTGTAAAAACAAGACCAGTCATCTGCAAGTTCTGTCTGTTCTTTAGTTCTGCAGTCTATATTCTTTCCACCTTCCCACACTAATTGAAACCTGACTTTCCTGCGGAGATGTGATCCTGCTGATCTCTCAACGCTATCTAATTCTATTCCCTAAGTCTTTTTCATAATGACCTTGGACATGGATAGATATTCCCGTTCCTCAGTGTTTTCTCCATCCCTCCATTACACACACTCATGCACACACACATATTAAATCCAATTTTACCATGCACTATCCCAGACACCTGTAGACATCTTCCTAGCCAGGTAATAATTTAGTCCCTGGATCATTATAACTATCTCTGGTATTATTCCTTTAGCACTTTTCACAGAGAGAAAATACATTAATATTCCCTGACCTTTCCATTTCTTGATCTGTGCTTATCACCTTGATCTTCATGAATCTTCAATCATACATTCCCATGGACATACTCTACATTGTCACTATGAGTAAGCACAAATAAGACCATAAACTAAGCCTCATACATCCTGCTTTAGAAGGACACCTTCGAATCTTTTGCTATATAGTGTAAGTCTGGAGTGTCTCTCCAGAGCTAATGTGTTAGTGGTTTGGTCACCAGCCTATGGTGCTACTGGGAAGTGGTGAGAGCTAGTTAGGAGGAAGTTAAGTCACAGAAGGATGCTCAGGAATAGGAATATTGGAACATTGGCCCTTTCTTTTGTGTTACTTTGTTTCCAAACTGCCCTGAAGTTGGTTCCACATTATGTTCTGACCATGATCTTCTGCTTTGCCCCAACCCTTGGAGCAATGGCCTGAACTGACACTGTGAGCCAAAATATATCCTTCTCCCTTCAAGTTGATTATCATAGTATTTTTCTGTGACACAGAAATAGAAAGCTGATTAACACACCTTCCAAAGCATCCCCTTTAGCACACAGTACTATTACAATACTCAAAATGTAATGGAGTCTTCAACTTTTTTGATTTACCCCCTTTTTTATTACCTCATTTATCATATATGATTTATTGAGCTTAAATTTCATGTTGTATTGTCATTCTCTGGCACAGAGGGTGAGTTCTCTTGGAAAAAGTAATTCAGATAGATCCAACCTTCCTTTCCCTGTCACTCTCCTCGTTTAGTTACATATGGCTGAAGAAAAACAAAAGACTTAATGATTTATCTCACACTAAAGTCATGATCTCCAGTGAGCTTCTAAAACAGCCTGCTCATCATTCTGTCTTTCTCTAGTCCATTCTCTCCCTGTCTTTTAAATAAATTTATGGTATCTCCTTAAACTTCCAACACCACGGTCCTCATCCTCAGTCTCAAAAGAGAATGTTACCTTCTGCCTCACTGAGAAAATTAAAGCAAGCAGAGAAAACTAAACACATCTGCCCACCTCCCTGCATCGGCGCTTTGCTTAGGCTATACTGCACTTCGCGCTCTGAGCTATCCTTACACGCTCTCTTAGGTGCATTCCTCAGACCTCTCCCTTCCTGCTCCTTGTATCCAATCCCCTCTTTGTGCTGAATCTTTGTTATGAGCACCTCCACTTTGCTCCCTTTTAGAGCAAACCACATTAAAAGAGACTATATTCACAGTCCCTGATTAACATCTTCTGTCCTGAAACAAATCCAGTAACGATTTACTCACGGTACTCAGCGGCAGTTAATCTTTACCAAAGACACAAATAGATACTATTTTGCTAAATCCAGTGATCATTTCTTGGGTCTCATGTAAAGCTGAGTCACCCATAGCATGTGACGCCATTGATCAGGGTCTTTCCACTTGTTTTTCGTTATGTCAGACTTGCTTGTGTTTTCTCCTCTCCTTCTCCACTGCCCCTGCTACATCTGTCACTCCGGGACGTGGTTCTTGGATACCCCCTTCACATACCTTCATCCAGTTTCAAGGCTTTAAACAACTGAATCAAGATTCTACATGACAAGATTTGACAACTTTCTTATGGATTAGCTCAAGAAATCAAATTTGTTGCTTGATATTTTCCACTTTGTTCTAAATTTATCATACGCTTAAATATCTGAGACTGACTCCGGGATTTTCCCTCCAGAACAGACTTGCTCAAGTCTCTCCCATCTCCTGATGGCCTCTTTCATTTTTTCCAGTTGCAAAAGTCAAAAGCGTTTTGCCATTTTTATCTTCCCTTTTTCTCTCACACAGCATGTTACAGTTATATTTTCCAGTACACCCAGAATCCAGCCTCCTCCTAGGCCCTCCCTGCGCCAGTTGCTCCCCAGGCTCCATAATCTCTCACCTGATTGGCGGGGAGCATTCTCAATGGCCCTCTTTCCCCTTGTTCTTCTTTCCCTTTTAGCATATTGATCCTGTCAAAACAGATCGGATTGTTTTCTCTTATTTCCACAGATCACAATGGTTTGCCACCGAACTCAAAGCAAAAGCTAAACTTCTTGCAGTGACCTAAGGATGGTACACATCTGTAGCCACGTTCCACTTCAGCACATTATCCACGCGTCTCCATTTTCCCCTGGCCATAGTGGCCTCTCCATTCTAATATGCCCCTCATTTCTGATCTTTCCCTCTGTTGTCCCCTTGACATCCTTCTCTCAAATATCTATATGGATAATTCATAGTTTTCAGGATTGCATTCAGATGTCCCTACGGCAAGACTTTATTGTAATCTCAACTAAAATTTTGCCCTTTCTCAATACTTCTGTCTCTTTTCTTTGATTTGCTAACTTTTTTTTCCTTAAAGGATTTATTTGTAACATACATGTATTTGGTTTTTTTTTTCTTTTTAATTTGCAGTATTCCCAAGAGAAATCTTGGTTATATTTTTTCCATTTAGTTCTCTACTGTATCCCAAGTATTTATGATGGAGGTTTGAATGAAATATTTTATTTTTTTGTTCAGATTACAATTGTCTGAGGAAACCACGGATGATATTATATCTGATATTTCTCCTGGAAAAAATCAAAGCATATAACCTTGATTTTTACATTTAACCATAAATCAAAATGACCTGGAATATTTTAAGTGTCAAGAAAAAAATTAACTAAGGAGAAATATATATTTTAGATAACACTGATATATGTTGCCAGAATATAGACATCCTATTTCCTACTAGCACACTTGGCTCTACTGGCAATTCTACCTGTTTTCTGATTCTGACACTGATGTCTTTTTTCTTTCCTAATTTCTGCACTCCAAAATGTCCTGGCACCATCCCAAACTGCTTAATTTCAATGTCTTAAAAGAAACCTTTATAGCCAACTCTTTATGGTGAAAATCAGGGTAATTGCCATGGTCCCCCATTTGAGGGGCTTTGTGCTACCAACAGTAATTGCTAGCTCCACAGTGGTTTTCAGGGAAACAGCTGGCAGGAGAGAAAGGAGATAGTTTTCTACAGCTGATATAAAAATGACAATAGGTTCATTTGTAAACTCACAATCAATCATGTGCCCTTCTACCAAAAATAAAGATTATATCTTTCTAAGTGTACCAGGGCAGTCAGGATATATTTAGCTCCTTTTGTAACTTTTTTTTTTTTTTACCATTGAAAGCTCTGTTGGAAATTTATTTTATTAGTATTTCTCTTGGAGAAATATTAACACAGCATAAGTCTTGTGAAAGTCCCTCAGGAAGAAGATTACCCAATGGAACATCTATCAAATCCTGGCCGATTAACCCTAACAATGGGGCTGGGAAGAGAGGAAATTGCCTGGAAGAGACTGAAGAAGTAGGCTTGATTACTACACCAGAAAGTGAGAATAAGGCCACCCTTAATCCAGAGGGAGGAGGAACCTGGATGCTAGATACCATCGAAGGATGTGATGAGCTACTGCTGCCTGGCCTATTGAGCTGAATAGAGTCAACAACGGCAAGTGGTGGCCACCGAACATGAAGAAGAATGGAAATAGAAGAAAATACATGTTTATATTAGAAAGTAGATGAGCAAATTCTTAGCTCAACCCGAGGGCTGCCCAGAGGGCTCCAAGGTGAGAGGTCTTTGCAGGAAATACAAAGAGAAGGCACCAGTGATGTCAATAGTGATTGCATTGGCCACACAGTGTCATCAGTGTGGGCAGAGTTGTACCAGAAATCTCCTGCAAATAAAGTCAAAAGCAGACATCTGGATTCGTGCTGTTTACATCATTGTTTGGTAGAGTAGGAGTCCAGGTGAAGCATAAAGAGGATTGTAATTTCATGAATACACACTTGCTCTCCACTGACATGGGAACTTGAGATTAATTCTGGTCTTCTGAAAGGTGAGGAGTGCTATGGGGTCAGGAGGCCACCAAACTAGGCACTTCAGCAAATAATTCTAAAGTTATTATCTTCTTGCCTTCTATACACATTTTAGCTATCTCTGACCTGGAGAAATATCTGTTATGTGCAGCTGATTTTAATTGTGATGTTTAAATTTAGGCTAAAAAGTTCTGGGTCCAGAATTAAGGGGCAGAAATGTGGATTTTTTAATTCAGTGACTATTAAACTCACTGCTGTATTCCTCTCTTCAACTATGTATGTAAAATCTTTCGGAAAAATCTATGGATTGAGTTCATAGTTTTTTATTCTATTTTCATTTCTACACACCTATGTTATTACTTTGTAATTTCTCCTTATCAACTGTACTGTTTTGGCTAGCATCCAGCATTTAAATACATTAATTGCACCCCATAAATCTGTGCAAATATTATGTGCCAATAACAAAAAACAAATGAGCACAGTAGTTTTAAAGTCTGAATTTGCTATTTTCAAAGTCTGAATCGTCTGTGTGCATGGGTTATTTTTCTCTCCTCTCTGTTTTATCTTGGTTCTCTGAACTGTATTCTTGCTTTCTTATATGGGTTAGAAATATTGATTAACAAATACACATTACATATAAATATGAAAACATAAATTGAAACTTGGAAAGGTGTTATCTTCCACTACAGAGAATTTTTGCTTATGTCTAGTGAAATTAAATCAGAGGTACAATTGATCTTATTCCAGTCAGGACTGAATGTGTTTGAACTAGGCTCCAGTTGTTATGAGGCATGGCCTGTTATGCATTTGTTTTCCCTTCTACAATGTTTCCTGCTAAATTTTTCTTGGAAGGGACTGAGATTTGACATGTTTCACTTATCCCTTTGAAACTGCTGGGATTCGCCATTTCAATTTCAAAGCAAGGATCATGCCATGTAGAAATTCAGAGGGAACTTGACCTTGAAGGTAACTCATTTTGAGTCCTTATTTTCACTGTGAGTTTGACTGCTTAGGTCTGTTGACTTGGTAACATTGTAATCCTCTCTAAAATGTTTTTATTTTCCTTTTCAAATTTTTGACTGTTTTATTCATTGCCCCTGGACATAGAATTTTTCCACAAGTTGGTCTACCATTGTTCTCTTTGGAATGCCATGGTTATCAAGAACACATCATTTCTTTTATCATTTTAAGTCCCAGAACATTCTGATTATGGTTTCTTTTGTCTTGAGTAACAAACACTGCTCTTGTTAATAGCCAGCCTTAGCAGCTGTTGGGATTATAACATAATTATATCATCTTATCCCTGATTTAGGGATTAATATCAGCCTAAGGTAGAGACAGCATCAATATCATCTGAAGAATGTTTTTAAAAATATTGAGAGTAAGGCTCCCCTAAGATTTTTTTCTGATTCACTAGGACTGGGAGAAGCCTTAAACTTTGCATTTTTAACATTTGCAGATGATGATGATGTGGTTAGACCAGAGGCCACACTATCAGAGAGAGACTAGATAAGCATGCTATCTGCCTTCACATTGGCTGAGAAGGAATTGCAGACAAGTGTATAGACCTGTTGTAATAAAACCAAAGGACTTATTGAGTTATAATTATTTTGCTTCAAGAATTCACCTTTCCAGCTCATTGTGTTAGCACAGGCTTGTAATATCAGCAGTCTGCAAGGCTGAAGCAGTAAATTCAAGCCAGCCTGGGCAACTTAGAGAATTAGTGAGGCCCGTCTCAAAAGAAAAAATAAAACAGATCTAGAGATGTAGCTCAATATGAAGACACTGAGTTCATTCCCCAGTTACACACATACACACACACACACACAAACACACACACAAATTCATCTTTGCTTCACATTTGCATCTTTTCTATTTTTATGATAAGCATTTGGTACACGCTATATGGATTCTACTTCATAATACACTTTAAAATCCCCTCAGTCTCCCTTTGGCCCTCCAAACACCAAAAATTGACATACAAATATACTCATTATAAAATATTGCCAATATCAATTAAAATTCTAGCAAGGTATATTGTGGATAATGGCAAATAATACTAAAGTTTATGTGTACAAGCAAATGACCCAGAATAAAAAACAAAATATTGAAATGGAGCAAAGTTGGAGGACTTCAGTATTCTATTTCAAGTTTCGCTAGTGGCAATAACCAGAACAACATGGTATCAGTGAAAGAAGAGACAAATAGATGAATAGAAAACAATAGAAAGCCCAGAAATATACTCACATAAATTTAGTTCCCTGATCTTTGAAAAAGGTAAAAGGCAATACAATAAAAAATGTTCTTTTTGCAAATCATTGTAAAAAAACTAAATATCAACATTAAAAAAACTAAAGATATTCCTTGTACCCTTTACAAAACTAACTCAAAGTAAATCATTGATCTAAATGTAAAATGTAAAATAATAAAACTCCTAGAAGATAGCAAAGTGGGTACTCTAAATTACCTTGGTTATGGTGCTAACTTTTTTATATAGACCACCAATCGAATGATATATGAAAGGAATAATTGATACTCTGGACAGCATTGAAAGCATAAGATCTAGTGCTCGGTTCAGCAGCACATATACTAAAATTGAAAGTATAAGATCTTTTTTTGAAAGACACTGTTAATTGTAAGAATACAAGCAACTGACCAGACAAAAACATCTCCAAAGGACATAGCTGATAAAAGACTTTTGTTCAAAAATACAAAGTACTTATACAACTCAACAATAAGAAAAGAAATATCCTTTTTAAAAACATATGAAATACCTGAATAGATAGTTCACCAAAGAAAATAAACCGATTGGAGATAAGTATCCCTCTGGTTGGGTCTTTGAAAGCAAGGCAGGCTGCAAGCGTGTGAGGGAAAGAAGGTTAGGGATTATAATTTAGACTCCCTTGTGCTGTGTACCTGCACTGCAAAAACTAGTCTATTTAAAAGAAAAATTAATGAAGGGAAGTAAATTTAAAAATATTAAAAATCAAATAATCACTGTGTTATACAGGTTTCATATATGTGGTATGTTTTGAGACATTTACACTTTTAACTTAAAGTACTCGAGACTCAAAAATAACGATTTTTAAATGATAGGTGCTTGAAAGTCTTCTTGTCATTTCATGTGCATAGGAAAGTATGTCTTTTTAATTCTACTTGTTTATATAATATCCCTTTTGTTGTTCCTCTTTCCCATTTTATGTACTTTTAAGATCAAAGTACCCCATTTATATTTAGAATTATTATTTGCTCTGGCTCGCATGAAAGAATTTACTCAAATGCTTTATATCTCTTCAACCATGCAATTATCTCATGTGTCTTGACAATGATGACAAATGAAAAACTACCTTTTGACATTTCTGCACAACTGAGAAGAGCCCATTACCTGGTTTGGCATGGAAATGATAAATGGAAAGGTGATCTTTGGCCCAGAGAACAAGAATGAGGAAACTCACAGACAGATCTGATAATTCCATTTTTATTAGTTATAATCTGAACTCATTTCCCAAAGCAATACTCAATTCAAAATGCCAAAATTATATCCAATGATGATATTTCTCAAATAAGAACAGTCTACCATTCTTAATACTTTAGCTTCAAACAAGTTATGTAAGTTGGAAGAGATAACAAATTCAAATGTCAGTCTGAAGTGTCTTAAGTCTTTCCTATTTGTGATTCTGTACACCGTACAAGCTTTTTTCTATCATTGTCAATGGGTCATAAAGAGAGGGGCTATGAATTTCATGAAATTGAATTAAATGAAAAATTCTGATTTAATTGAGGAACAGTAATTAATGTTCTCTGATTCAGAATAACTAAAATTTCATCTCGTTGCAATGACCTCCACGCTGCAGGGTGATCTAACTCAATTTGTCAGAATATTCTCTTTCTATTAATTTCACAGAAGTCTATGTTATTTTGGAAAGATGTTATAAAACAGTTACTGATAATACAGATCAAATGGTATTTTTAAAATTTTATAAAATATAATACATGGTGTTTTAGTTCATTTGCTATTGCTGTTAACAAAATACTTGAGCCTGGGTCAGGTAGAAAGAAAAAGATTGAAGAAGTGTATGGCTCTGGAGGCATGGAAGTTCAAGACCAGGAGGCTGCATGGGTTCAGGGCTTCCTGGGTTCAGGGCTTCCTGCTACATCTTAGCATGGCAGAAAGCACCCCATAAAAGGAAGTGAGGCAGCCAAACCCTTATGGGACTACAAGCCGGGTCGATAAAATAGATTTTTAGCCATGGAGATGCCCTCCCCACAGCCTGTGTTCTCCAGTCACAACTGGCTGGCTCACTTCTAAAGTACCATTGTCTCGACTTTTGGGTAATGACAGCCTTGCTTTACTAGGTTGTTCTTAGTATTTTCAAATTGAAGCCATACTCTTAAGTGAAATAAATAGGGCACACGTGTAAATACCGAATAGTTTCTCTAGTGTGAGCAACTGAAAGTGTAAATAAGGACTAAAAGGTATAATAGATAATGTGACATAGGAAGAAAAAGTCCAAAGGGGAAGGGGAAGTAGTAGGGGGAGGGGAAAGGAAAGAAGGGAATGGAATAAATACGACAAAAGGAAAAAAGAAAAAGAATGAACTTAAAATTGTCATACTTCTCGGCCATAAAGAACAAGAAACTAAGAGACATTTATAGCTAAATGGATGCACATTGAAGCCATACTCTTAAGTGAAATAAATAGGGCACACATGTAAATACCACATAGCTTCTCTGGTGTGAGAAACTGAAAGTGTAAATAAGGATCAAAATGTATAATAGATAATGTGAAATAGGAAGAAAAGGTCCAAAAAGGAAAGGGAAGTGAGAGGGGTAGGGGAAAGGAAAAAATATGAGAAAAAGAAAAAACGGAAACAAAGTCTTTGTAAATAGGGAGTGGTGGAGGGGTTGAAGGGAGGGCAGGAGAATGGAGAAAAAATAAGAACCAAGATACATCATGTAAAGGTACAAATTCCCAATGATGAATGTCACTGTATTGTATACCTAAAATGTACTGATAAACTTAAGGAAAAAAATTATCATACTTCATTTAAATTAGTTTATAAATATATATTTTTTGTATTCTTTCAATTAATACTACATTCTAATAATACTACATTCAATTAATACCACATTCATCCATGTTCTGTGTAACTGCAATTTAATAATTTTATTGTTATATATTCATATTGCAATTTAGGACTACATTCATGCATAAAAATATATTTGGGAGTACACAATTTATTAATATTTTAAATATTGGTGCATAGTTGGGCCCACTCTAAATCAGTCTGCTATGAACATTCCTGTGAATGTTCCCAGGCACACGTGAACACACGGTTGTATTCAGGTCATGTTACAGGTAAAATATCAGATTCTGGGCCCCAGTGCAAGACCTTTTATGTTACTATAATCTCTCACCAAAATTTCTCATTTTCTGTCCTTTAATTTTAGCCTCTTTGAAAGGTCATACTGGAGAGTATGACAGTTTTAAATTTTATTTCTTCAGTGAGCAGGTTAGTTGAAGGCAAATAGAAGTTGAAGAACAGAAATCTATACAAGTTGAATAGTCCAAATCATTTTTATCACAAACCTCATTCATACCACTGCCCACTTTCCCATTTTTCTACTACCTTGTATTTTTTTCAGTTCTTACTATAATTAACCTATTTAAAATTTTTTGCCCACTGTTCATATTTTGAACATTAATTTTAAACATTAATTTTCATACTGATTATGAATTCACATATTAATTATAGTGATTTATTTGAAACTAAGTATTTCAATGATTTTAAAGAATTAGTAAAAGTTGAAAATGGAATCACTAAGTCCTTAAATTCTCTTTTTTTGAATACTTAAAAATACAAATTAAATCCTTAATAATTATAGAATTATTCATTTGATGAAGCTTGTTCCCATTCTGATATTCTTGTAAATACTATATTTTATTTAAATTTTAAAATTCACTGGCACAATAGTTCATGATATTTATAACATCACTATAATATCTGTAGGATACAATATCATGAATATTAATTCATGCCTCTCTTGCCCTATAAATTAATATCTGTAAACAATATTTTTTTAATTACTTAAATTCTTTTATTGGTACATTGTAGGTATACAACACAATTACATTTCTCATTGGGAATTGTACCGTTACATGATGCATCTTGGTTCTTATTTTTTCCCCATTCCTAGCCCTCCCTTCACGCCCTCCACCCTTCCCTATTTACAAAGACTTTATTTCCATTTTTTCCATTTCTCAGCATTTTTCCTTTCCCTTCTTTCCTCCCTGCCCCTTCCACTACCCCCTACCCCTTTGGACCTTTTCTTCTTAGTTTGCACTATCAATTATGCATTCTAATCATTAGTACATTTTAGGTACACAATATAATGACATTCATCATTGGAAATTTGCACCTTTACATAGTCTCTCTTGGTTCTTATTTTTCACTCTTGCCCAGCCCTCCCTTCAATCCCTCCATCCCTCCCTATTTACAAAGATTATGTTTCCATTTTCTCATATTAATTCCATTCACTTCTTTCCTTTCCCCTACCTCTCCCACTTCTCCTTCCCCCTTGCCCCATTTCTTTCTATTTCACACTATTTATTATACATTTTAGTCCTTATTTACACTTTCAATTTCTCACACCAGAGAAAATATTCGGTGTTTATGCATGTGTGTCCTATTTATTTCACTTAAGAGTACCACCTCAATGTGCATACATTTAGCTATAAATGTCTCTAATTTATCGTTTTTTATGTCTGAGTAGTACTCCATTTTATTTTAAAAAAACACATTTTCTTTATCCAGTTTCCAGTTGATGGGCATTTGGGCTGTTTCCAAGTTTTAGCTATTACAAATTGTGCTGCTATGAACACGGGTGCACATGTATCACTGTGGAATGAGTCTTTTAATTCTTGGGGGAAGATACCCAGCAGGGGAATACCTGGGTCAAATGGGACTTCCAGTCCAAGTTCTTTGAGGTATCTCCATACTGATTTCCACAGTGCTTGCACCAGTCTACACTCTCACCAGCAGTGGAGCAGGGTCCCTCTTTCCCCACAGCCCCACCAGTGATAGCAGCCATTCTTTCTGGAGTGAGGTGGAATCTCAGCATTGTTTTCGTTTGGATCTCTCAAATGACCAGTGATGTTGAACATTTTTTCATGTATTTATTTGCTATTTCTACTTTGTCTGAGAAATGTCTGTTCATTTCAGATGCCCATTTTCAGATTGGGTCTTTAAATTTGAGAAGTCTGATCTTTTTCAGTTCTTTATAGATTCGAGATAGTAGACCTTTGTCTGAGGAAGAGCAGGTGAAGATTTTTTCCCACATTATGGGTTGTCTCTTCATACTGCTGGTGGTTTCTCTTGATGTGCAGAAGCCTTTTAATAAGAAGAGATCCCACTTGTTGATTGTGTTAGTTCACAGGCAACTGAGGTTTTGTTCATAAAATCTTTTCCTATACCAATGTCTTCAAGAGTTCTACCTCACCTCTGTTACAGCCAGTTCCACATTTCTATTTTAATATTTAGATCTTTAATCCATTTCAATTTTAGTTTAGTACATGGTGAGAGATATAGGTCTAGTTTTAATCTCTGGCAACTTGAAACCCAATTTTTCCAGCACCATTTATTAAAGAGGCTATCTTTCCTCCAGTGAGGATGTTTGGCTCCTTTATCGAAGATGAGATGGCTGAGTGTGTCTGGCATTGTTTCTGCATCTTCTAATCTGTTCCACTGGTCCTCAGGTCTGTTTCTTTGCCATTACGATGCTGTTTTTATCACAGTAGCTTTGTAGTATAGTTGCAAGTTGGGGATTGTGATACTCCCTGCCATGTCTCTGTTACCTAGAATTGCTTTTGCTATTCTAGTTCTCTTCTTGTTCCAAATGAATTTGTGGATTGTTTTCTCAAGGTCCGTGAAGTATGCCACTGGAATCTCAATTGGAATTGCATTGAATCTATATAGCAGTTTTGGAAGTATGGCCACTTTCACTATGTTAATCCTTCCTACCCAGGAGCAGGGGATGTCTGTCCATTTTCTGATATCATCTTCAATCTCTCTTTTCAGAGTGCCATAGTTTTCAGAGAAGAGGTCTTTGATTTGTTTCATTAGGTTGATTCCTAGGTATTTCAGTTTTTTGGATGCTATTGTGAAAGGAATTATTTGCCCTGTTTTTCACTCAGTGAGCCTGTTGTTTGTGTAGAGGAAAGCTATTGATTTTTTTGTGTTGACCTTGTAACCAGCTACTTCACTGAATTTGGTTATTAATTCTAGAAGACTTTTGGTGGAGTTCTTGGGGTCTTCTATATAAAGTATCATGTCTTTGGCAAATAATAATTTGACTTCTTCATTTCCTATCTTTATTGCTTTTATTTCTTTTTCTTGTCTAATAGCTGTGGCTAATGTTTCCAAAACTATATTGAACAAGAGTGGTGATAATGCACATTGTTGTCTTGTGCATGATTTTAGTGTGAAGGACTTCAGTTTTTGACCATTTAGTATGATACTGGCTGTTGGTTTTTCACAGATGGCTTCTATCAGTTTGAGGTAGAGACCATCTATTCCAATTTTTTGTAGGGTTTTTATCATAAATGCATGCTGGATTTTGTCAAATGCTTTTTCTGCGTCTATGGAGATAATCATATGGTTTTTGTCCTTGGCTTTATTGCTATAGTGTATTACATTGATTGATTTGCATATATTGAACCATCCTTGCATCCTTGGGATGAATCTCACTTGATCAAGGTGTATGATCTTCTTGATGATCTTCTGCATTATATTTGCCAGTATCTTATTAAAGATTTTTGCATCTATATTCATTAGTGAGATTGGCCTATAGTTCTTTTCAGTTGGGTCTTTCTCTGCTTTAGGGATCAAGGTGATGCTTGCTTCCAGGAATAAATTTGGGAGTATTGCTTCCCTTTCAATTTAATTGAAGAGTTTAAACAGTAGCGGCAGTAGTTCCTTGCTAAATGTCTTGTAGAACTCAGCAGTGAAGCCATCAGGGCCTGGACTTTTCTTAGTTGATAAACTTTTTATTGCATTTCCAATTTCATTGGTTGATATTGGGTTGTTTAGAATTTTTAGGTCTTCTTCGTTCAACTTTGGTAATTCATATGTATCTAGGAATCTGTCCATTTCTTCTGTGTTTTCCATTTTATTGGCGTATAGGTTCTGGAAGTAGGTATTGATGATCCTCTGGATTTCTGCTGGGTCTGTTGGAATTTCACCCTTTTCATTCCTAATTGCATGGATTTGGGCCTTTTCTTTCCTTTTTCTGATAAGGTTGGCTAAGGTTTTGTCAATTTTGTTGATTCTTTCGAAGAACTAACTCTTGGCTTCACTGATTTTTTTGTATCATTCTTTTATAATTTCCTCCCTTGTATGAGGTTTTGGTTTGTCCTGCTCTTCTTTTTCTAGAAGCTTGAGGTGCAGCATCAGGTTGTTTAATTGGGCTCATTCTGTTTTCCTAATATGCGTATTCACTGCTATGAATTTCCCTCATAAGACTGCTTTCATTGTGTCCCATAGATTCCAATATGTTTTATAGTCATTGCCATTTAATTGAGGGAACTGTGTGATTTCTTCTTTAATTTCGTCTGTGACCCATTGGTTATTCAGAAGTGTTTTGTTCAGTTTCCATGTGTTTATGAAATTTTTTGAGTTTCTTTTGCTATGGATCTCCAATTTCATCTCACTATAGTCTGATAATATACAGGGGATAACTTTAATTCCTTTGCACTTACTTAGACATGTTCTATGTGGGAGTATGTGGTCTATTTTGGAGAATGACCCATGTGCTGCTGAGAAAAATGTGTATTCTGATTTTGTGGGGTGGAAACACTGTAAACATCTGTCAAGTTCATTAGTTCAAGAGTTTAATTGAGTTGTAGTATTCCATTATTTATTTTTTGTCTAGTTGATCTATCTATTTGTGACAGTGGGGTATTGAGGTCTCCCACTACAATTGTATTATTGCATATATGACTTTTCATGTCTGTTAGTATTTGTTTTATATACTTGGGCACACTAGTGTTTGGTGCATAGATATTTATGATTGTCATCTCTTCCTCTTGGATTCTTCCCTTTACAAGAATCTAGTGTCCTTCTTTGTCTCTCCTAATCAGTGTTTGTTTTAAATCTACTTGATCTGCAAAGAGGATAGCCACTCCTACTTTTTTTCGTGTTCCTGTTACATAGAGTATTGGTTTCCATCCTTTAACTTTCACTCCATGAGTTTCCTTTTGAATTAAGTGTGTTTCTTGTATGCAGCATATTGTTGGATTTTGCTTTTTGACCCATTCTGGCAGGCTATTTCTTTTGATTGGTGAATTGAGACCATTAATGTTGATGGTCATAACTGAAATGTATTGACTTGTCATTGCCATGACTTTTTCTTTTTGTTGGGTTCTCCCCCTTTACATTTAATTTCTTGTCATGCCAGATGGGTTCATTCTGCTTTGCTTCCTGGGGTTGTGATCCTCAATGTCTGTTCCTAGGATATTATCTAAAATTTTTTTGGAGTGCTGGTTTGGTATTCATGAAGTTCCTAAGCTGCTCTTTGTCATGAAAGTATCTTATTTCTCCATCCATTTTGAAAGATAGTTTTGCAGGGTACATCAATCTGGGTTGGAGGCTGTTTTCTTTTAGGACTTGGAATATGTCACTCCAAGCTCTTCTTGCCTTGATGATTTGTGTTGAGAAGTCTGCTGTGATTCTGATGGGCTTTCCTTTGTTTGTGATTTGTTTCTTTTCTCTAACTGCTTGTAGAATTTGTTCTTCTGTTGAGTTTCTGGAATCTTAACAATTATATGCCTATGTGTAGATTTTTTTTTGATCAAGGCTATTTGGAGTCCTATATGCCTCACTTATCTGTATGTCAAGTTCTTTTCCCCTGCTTGGGAAGTTTTTGGCCATTACTTCTGTGAAGAGATTTTTTTATATTGTCTGCACTCTCTCCTGTTTCTTATTTGACTCCAATCAGTCTTATGCTATTCTTCTTTGCATCATCTAGCAGCTGTTGGATGATTTCTCATGGTCCCTTACAATTTTGAAGCAATTTTTCTTTTCCTCATCACTAATTGGAATCTTATCTTCTATATCTGAAATTCTGTCCTCACATTGGCTCATTCTGCTGTGTAAACTTTCAATGGAGTTTTTCATGTCCTGGAAATCTATTTGCATCTGTTTTATGGATTCCATTTGTTTCCTATGTTGGGATTCCATCATGTGCCTCAGCTCCTCTCTAGATTTATTAATCATGTCTTGCACTATGAGCACAATCTCTGCTGTTATATCAGAAATTATTTCTGATTTCATTTTTTTCAAATCCTCTTTTGTTGCCAGTCCAGTGGGTCCAGGTGGTTGAGTACCAGATTCTTTCATCTCATTTCCCTTTGGGGTTGCTGTAGGTGATCTGGAAGTCTGGTTTTGAGACTTATTTAAATGTCTTCTCATTTCAACCTGGGGGCTGGGGGGTGGTGCTGTTGGCACCTGCGCGGCTCACCTCCTCTGAGCTGGAAGAGGTGGGACAGCAGCTCAGAAGCACCTTCCTCTGGGCCAGGAGCAGTGGGACGGTGGCTCCAAACCCCCTACTTCTGGCTGTAAACAATATTTTTTGTTTAATATCTATTTTGCATTTGTTTTCTATTTCTTCTATTTATTTTACTTTGTTTTTGAGTTTCTTTTCCTCAATACCTATGTTCAAACTATTTCAGACTTCTTGATCAACATCTTTACATTTAGGATTTTTCAGACATATTAAATGCATACAGATGGGCTACAAAATCCTAAAGATAGCCTCAAGTTTTATGTCATATTTCATTATTATTTTAGTTCAAACTATATTTTAACATCATTTGTTATTTTTCCTTTGACTTATGGAGTTTTATCACTCAATTTTTAAATGTTTGTACAAGGAGAGGTTATTGTACTAGTGTGACTATTGTCCTCTGATTCTACTTAGAGAACAAACATACCATTTGAATAAAAAATTTATTTGATATTTACTTGATTACCAATAGATAATAATATAAGTTAGTAAGTGTATTCATTTTTTAATTCAGTGTACTTGAAAATAATTTGTAGTCCATTTTTGTTTAAATGTCTTAGGCTTAAATATTAGGGAGATTTTATTAATTACATGGTTAAAAAATTTCTATGCCCCAATGGATTTTAGCTGAATTTTGTTCAAATTTTTCTAAACTCTCCTACTTGGGTTATTCATTTGTCCATTTCTTTTGTTATTGTTTTGTTGGGCTTTGAACTCTATCTTTTAAAAGGATGTTATCATATACATGAAATCTAAACTTTACTATTGGTTCTTTTTTGTAGGCTTGATACTTCAATATTAGAATTTTCTTTTTATTTCTATAAACAATTCTTGTGCACCTAAATATTTTGTACTGAGAGTGCATTTCTGTATAGTAAAATGAGAATCATTGGCAAGTTAATGAGTATTTTGATTCTATTGGAAATATATATTTTTATAATAAAAACTGGGGAAAAGTGGGGAATAGAATTCATGTCAGGTTGAGTTGCATAAACAAACACTTGATAAATGCTAAAAGAAACATATTTTGAACTGTGTGAAAACTGTACACTTATTGAAAGTGAGTATGTTTCAGTTTAGTTTTTGCATACTTTTATTTGATATTTTTATGGGATTATAATCCACCAAGATATGAAAAATAAATACAAGATGCCTAAAATAAGTTTTTTTGACAGTTAATTATGTGCAATTTCCTTCCAGATAGTGTATATGGGCTGGTGCGAAATGAGAGAGCAAGACCCCCTTCAAGACCGCATCTATTCTCCAACATTTCTAGCCCTGAGGGGCTCATGTCTTTACAAGTTTCTGGCACCTCCAGTGAGTATTTTTGTCCAAACCTACCGGTTTTTCCAATTTTTTCACAACAGATGAACATCACTGAATAATACCAAATAGCACATTGTCAACCTATTTTGGAAATTACATAGGAAAAAAAGAAAACAGCCTAGCTCTTTCTGAAATATCTTATCAAGCATGTATGTTATTGTATTAATAATTTACTTTATGTTTAACAAATGAAAATTTTGGGAAGTGTTTCTGTTTAGACCATGAAAATGAAAAATAATGGATCGGATAATAATTCTGTTAAAAACCCCACAAAGACATTTCCAGGATTTCAAGAAATATTCCCAGGCTATGTCACCATACTTTGTTCATTCAATAAAAGTTAAAAAAATAGTTATATCAAGAAATGAATATGAGTGGGGTAAATGATTTTAAAGATTCTTTAGACATTCTCAAATAAGGTTATTAATCTTATAGTCAACAAGCCTTTTCAGAGCCCCTTTTAATTTGTCACTTTGAAGTACTACCAATAAGTTTTCAACTTACATTTAATTTATTATTGACATGTAATAAACATATCTCACAATAATCACATTTACCCAGTTAGTATCAAGTCTATCTCAATTTAATCAAACTTCTGTTGTGTTAAAGGTTTAAATTACAAAGCCTTATCCTTGGCAAAAAATCCAAAATATTGTCTGTGAGCTATTATTTATGATTGTCAAAGTATGTTGGTCTGTGCTGGGCCATCTTTCTAAATCACATCAGTGAAATTGTTCACAATCTGCTATATTCTTTATAGTGGTCATTGGTATTTGTACTAAGTATATGCGGATACTTATTACATCTAAAGTCTTGCTTTTGGAAACATCTACCTTACTGAACAGTAGACTCTCAATAAATAATAGTTAAATATAAATACTAAGTGCCAAACCATTCACCTACAGGACTAATAATACAGAGAATCTGAGAATTGGAAGTTTGAAAGTTATTTTGAGTGTCTGTGTTTACACAAATTGCAAACCACCAGAAAGGAAAGAAAAAACAACTGTAAGGCTATATCTTTTATTTTGTTCCTACTTTGAATACCTTTTTGTTTATATCAAATGTAAATACTAGACAAACTTATCATAGTGTTGAATTCTTCACAATGTTATAAGGCATCTTAGAATCATTTCCCAATAGAAATCCTATTTTTAAAAAATTGAAGCCAGTGTTGACATCTCATGTTTCTCCTGTTTGATGGCAAATCAAGAAAAATTATTTATGTGGAATATAAATACCTAGTATTTATATGTAGAAGAAACACATTATTTAAGTCATACAGAAACTTGAGGCAAATGGAAGTTTTTACATATAACATAAAATACTTTCTGATAAAATAATAATAATGATAAAGTTGGAAGAGAGGAAATCAAACAATATACACAGAAATTTATCAGAGTAAGTTCATTAAATGGGAGATAAAACAGATACATGGTGTAAGTTTCACTTATGTAGAATATTATACAAACAAAATAAGAGGAAAGTAGGAAATATCTTTCTAACAAATAAAATATTTTTTCATCTTTTAAAGGTGACCACTTGGGACTGGACCCGAGCAGAGAAAACATTCTCAGTTTATGAGATTATGTGCAAGATTCTCAAGGTATGATCATTAAGGGATTTTTAAAATGACACTTTCTCAGCAAACAGTATTTATGGGGTCATAATTCCCTCATGAAAAATAAAATTATAGATATAAAAGCAAAGACAGCATCAATATAAAAATAAAGTAAAAGAAAATAAAGAACATAGAAAAATTGTGTAGACATTTTGCTAGAGGTTCCAGTAAGCAACAAACATGTGAAATTCCTTAGTCAGGAAGCAAACAGAGAGGATCTAGCCAGGAGTCCATCAGGGAGGAAGTAAAAATTCAATTAACAGTGGTCTGAATTTAAGCCTACATTTGTACCAACTTAGTTTTCCTGAATGAAATATGGAGGAAAAATGTGGATAATGCCTGAAATTAGAAGAGGTAAAGGATGGATAGATAGATTAAAAAAAAAGTACAGAAAGGTATATTCATTTGGCTTCATTTTGGGACTTGACCATATCTCTGAATATGTAAAAGTGTATGCAATTTTCATAGATCAATTTAATTGCTCTGTGCAATATGGGATTGATACATAACAAGTCACCAAGAGATATATACAATTCTAAATAATGCCTGTACCCTTTTTAAAGAGTTAAAATGAAAATAAAGACTATAGAGTTTATGTCTTTATTTATATATATTTTTTGGTACTAGGGATTGAACTCAGGACCTTGCACTTGTGAGGCAGGCAGCAGCACCACTGAACTAAATCCTCAGTCCTATGCATTTCATTTTTAAAATAAATTTTATTGTGTATATTTAGGTATATAACATAATCTTATATACTTAAATACATATAGTCAAAAGTTTACTGTGGTATAATAGACTAACATGTTCATCACTTAGCATAGTTTCCAATTTATTTTTGGTTTTGTATTAAGAACAGATAAGATCTATTCATCTAACAAGAATTCCACATACAGTACAATTTTACTACCTAGCATCTTTATGTTATATATTAGGTCTATTTATTGTTCCTGCTACATATATGCTACTTGTATCCTATGACCTACGTCTTCCCATTCCTGCCTACCACCAACTCCTATAAACCACTTTCTTTTTTCCCACTATTGTATATTTGGAGTCTTTAGATTTTTTTTCAAATTCTCTATATAAGTGAGATCATGTAACATTCTTGTGTTAGTGTCTGGTTTATTTCACTTATTAACATAATAAGACATTATTAACATAATGTTCTCTAGACATTCATGCTGTGCTTAATGAAAGGACCTTATAATTTTTTTAGGACTGAATCCCATTTTATTGTATATATGTGATATAGTTTCTCTGTTTTCTGTCAACAGATATTTAGGATGTTTCCATATGTTGGCTATTGTGCATGATGCCATAGTGAGCATGAATGTGCAGATGTCTTTACTAGGTAGTATTTGTGTTTCCTTTATGTATATATCCAGAATAGGTGTAGCTGGGTTATATGATATCTATTTTTAGTTTCTTTAGAAATATTCATATTATTTTACATAGCACCTGTATCCATCTAAGATCCTACTAACTCTGTACAGGAGTTCCTTGCTGGTACATGCCTCATTAACAATTTTTTTCTTTTGATTTTTTTCATAATAGCCATTCTAACATATGTGAGATAGTCTTAGAATAATTTTGGTTTGCATTTCTTTGATAATTAGTGATGTTGATCATTATTTCATACACCTGTTGATCACATTCATGTCTTTCTTGGAAAATGTCTATTCACATGTTTTTCTCATTTTTTCTATTTGTATTTTTAATGAGGACATATTTATACATCTTAATGAAGTATATTGCAGTAATTCAGTAGATGTATACAATGTGTAATGATCAAATCAAGGTAACCAGCTTTTCCATCTCTTCAAACATTAGTTATTTTGTGTTGAGAATTTTCTCATCAGTTTGAAATACATGATAGGTTAGATCAACCAATAGTTACCTTACTTTCTATGGAAATAGCAGAAGTAACCCCTCCTCTCTTGCTGTGCTTTGGTGATGCCTTTTTTGACTTCTCTTTGTCCTTCCATTTTTGTGCTCTTCTCAGCTTCCAAACATCACGATTCTATTCCATTTTTCTGAAAGGTTAGTTTTGTAGTTTCTATGAATGAAAGGAAATGTGGTATTTTAATCTTTCTATGTCTGGTTTATTTCACTTAGCATAGTAACCTCCAGTTTCATTCACTTTTTGCTCATTTTTATTGAACATTTTCTACTGAGTTATATGAATTCTAATTTTTTCATATTATCCACTTATCAAATATGTGGTATACAAATGTTTGTTCCCAACCCATAACCTGCCTTTGTATTTTCTACATTGTTTCATTTACTATGGAGAAATATTTCAGTTTTATGTAGTCCCATGTATTTATTTTGCCTGTGTGTCCTGAGCTTTTGAAGTAGTTGCTAAAAAAAATCATCTAGGATAATGTTCCAAGGTTTTCCCCCATGGTCTCTGTTAGAAGTTTTAAAGTTTCTTTCCTTATATTTAGTTCTTTAATTTTTTTTTAATCTTTTTGTGTGGTATCAGTAAACACCCAATTTTCTGCTTTTGTATGTGGAAATACAGGTTTTCTTGTGCCAATTATTGAAGAGATCATCCCTTCCTCATTGTGCCCTTTTGCTGTCTTTGACAAAAGCTCATTGACTACTCATGTTTGGATTTATTTCCTGGCTATTCTGTTCCACTGGTCTATGCTTCTGTTTTCACTTCAGCACATACTGTTTCAATGATGATAACTTTGTAATATAGTCTTAAATTAGGGGATATAATGCTTCTAACTTGTTTTAATTCCTCAGAATTATCTATTTGGTATGTTTTATGCTTTATTTTCAATTTTAAGATTATATTTTCTGTATCATGAAGAATGCCATTGGAATTTGACAAAAGTTGAATTGTGTCTGTATATTGCCTCTGTAGTATGGACTTTTTTACAATATTAAAATTTCTGATACATAAGTATAGGATATCTTCCCACTTATATGTGTCTTCTTTAATTTCTTTCATCATTTTACAGTTTTCAGTGTAAAGATTTTTTTGCCTCCTTGATTCCCAAGTGTTTCAATTAATTTTTGATGTATCATAAATGGGTTGGTTTTCTTGATTTCATTTTCAGTTAGATCAATATTTAGGTATAAAAATATTACTAATTTGTATATGTTTACTTCATATCCTGCAAGTTTACTAAATTCATTTATTAATTCTAGTACAGTTTTCTGGGGAATTTTTGCTGTTTTTTCCTAGTAGGATCATATCATCTGCCAATACGGATAATTTTACTTCTTTTCTGATTTTAATGCCTTTTGTTTCATTTTCTTATCTGACTTCCTTGATAGTGCTTTCAGGACTCCATTGAGTATAAGTGGCAAAATGGGCATCCTTGCCTTATATCAGATTTTAGTTGAAAAGCAGTCAGTTTTCCTCTATGCATTATAACATCTTTGAGTTTTTTTTACAATTTTTTAATATGTTGAAGAACTTTGATTATATAACAGAAATTAAGAATTTTTATCAAAAAAGGATGTAAAACATTGTCAAATGTATATTTTGCATCAGTTGAATTTGTCATGTGTCTTTTAATCTTCTGTTATTGTGTAGTACCCCATTGTTTACTGTATGTTAAATCAGCCTTGGATGCCTGGGACAAATTATACTTGGTCATGAGTTGTAATCCTTTTTGATGTATTATTATGATATATTACTTGATGCATTATTTTGCTTGATTTGGCAATATTTATTAAGGCCTTTTGCATCAATGCTCTTCAGATAATTTAGCCTGCAGTTTTGCAGTTTTCTTTGGTTCTGATATGTTGTTTGGCTTGAGTATCAACATGCTGCTATCTCATAAAATATGTTTGGAAGTATTCACTTTATCGCTATTTTTTGAAGGAGCATTGCTATTAATCCTATTTGTTTGCTTTTTGAACATTTGGTATAATTCATCCACAAAACAACCTAGCCTTGAGCTGTTACTTTTCCCAAAGTCTTTATTAGTATTTCTTCAAAAGCTTTGCTATTCCTCTTGTTAAACTTTTTCAATCTTGTCAGCTTGTATTTTTCTTAAGAAATGTATTCATTTCATTTAGGTTATTCAGGTTATTGGCATATAATTGTTGAGAATAGTCCATTACAGTCCTTTTTATTTCCTAAGATTCTGTTGTGACTTATTCACCCTTTATTTCTTTGATTTGAATACTTTCTTTTCCTAGTTAAACTAGCCATGATTTTCTTGGTTTTATTAATTTTTTAAAAGCTCAATTTTATTGATTTTGTTTTCTGTGTTTAATTAATTTCTGTTCAAATTTTTATTATATCTTTCTTTCTACTCATGTTGGATTTATTTTTCTTTTTCTATTTCCTTGAGACAACTGATAGATTGTTTCTTTGGGATCTTTCTTCTTTTTTATGGAGGCATTTATGCCCATAGCCTTTTTTCCTTATAACCATTGTTGATTTTGGTATGTTGTGTTGCCATTATAGTTTATGTCAAGATAGTTTTCAATTTTTCTTCTTTGATTCCTTAGCTGTTCAAGCAAATGTTGTTTAATTTCTGAATATTAGTGAATTTTCCAAGATTTCTCCTGCTACATTGCTAATTATATACCATTGTGGTCTGAAATGATATCAAACACGATTTCAATCTTCTTTAATTTGTTACAGCTTGTTTTGTTGCCTAACATGACTTAGCTTGGAAAATTTCCATGAGCAATGAAGAAAAGCTTATTATATTTCTATAGTATGGAAAGTCCTGTATATACCTGTTAAGTCCTTCTGATCAAAGATACAATTCAAGTTCAGAATTTTCTTGTTAACGTTGTGCCTAATTGATTGATCACTTTTTGAAAGTGGCAGATTAGAGATCTCTATTATTATTATTATTATTATTATTATTATTATTATTATTTTCTTTTTAACAATTTATATTTGCTTCATGTATTTAGGTGCCCCAATTTTTAGTGCTTATGTAATTATAACTATTATGTCTTTTTGATATATTAGGTCTGAATTAAGGATGTTCTTTGTCTCTTGTGACAGTATGTAACTTGAATTATATTTTATAAGAGATATATATTGTCACATCTGCTGTCTTTTGTTTTTCATGGGAATGGAGTATCTTCTCCCTCCCCTTTACTTGTACATCAGGTATGTTCTTAAACATTAAGTATATCTATTGTAAGATTTTATATCTTTCTTCTAGTCTCAACTCTGTTTTGGAGACTTTAATCCATTTACATTTAATGCTCTTAATATTGCCAATTATCAATTAATATTATTGATTGTTGAAGACTTATAGATTCCATGTTATTTGTTTTCTGGGTGTTTTGTAGCTCACTTTGTTATATTCTTCCCATGCTGTGTCCAGTGAATAGATAGTTTTCTGTATCACTAAGCATTGATTCCTTTCACTTTATCATTTGTATGTCTGCTATAGATTTTTTTCTTTGTGGTTCCATGACCCATATGAAAAACATCTTAGAGGTATAATCTACCATTTTAAGCTCATAACAACTTATATTGTGTTGCACATAAAACTGGAGTTTTACTCACTTTGGACACATAATTTGTATTTTAACATCATAATTTACATCTTTTTCTATTGTGTGTTCCTTAACAACTTATCATACCTCTAGTTACTTTTCCTCTGTGGTATTATTTTTCCCTTAAATTCTTTTATTGGTACATTTTAGGTATACAATACATTTACATTTATCATTGGGTACTTGTACCTGTACATGAAGTATCATGGTTCCTATTTTTTCCCCATTCCCTGTCCTCCCTTCACCCCCTCTACCCTTCCCTATTTACATAGACTTTGTTTCCATTTTTTCTTTTTCTCATAATTTTTCCTTTCCCTTCTTCCCCTTCCCCTTCCCCTCCCACTTCCCCTACCCCTTAGCACCTTTTCTTCCTATTTCAAATTATCAATTATTTGTTTTAATCATTTTAATCCTTATTTACACTTTTAGTTTCTCCCACCAGAGAAACTATTTGGTATTTACACATGTGTGTCTTATTTATTTCACTTAAGAGTATGGGCTCAATATACATCCATTTAGCTATAAATATCTCTAGTTTGTTGTTCTTTATGGCTGAGTGTACTCTATTTTATAAAAATAACCCACATCTTCTTTATCCAGTTTCCAGTCGATGGGCACTTGGGCTGTTTCCAAGCTTTAGCTATTACAAACTGTGCCACTATAAACATGGGCGCACATATATCACTGTGGTATGATTCTTTTAACTCTTTTGGGAAGATACCCAGCAAAGGAATAGCTGGGTCAAATAGGACCTCTAGTCCTAGTTCTCTGAGGTATCTCCATACTGATTTCCATAGTGGTTGCACCAGTCTGCACTCCCATCAGACCCCTCAAATTTAAAGACCCAATTGAAAAATGGGCATCTGAAATGAACAGGCATTTCTCAGACAAAGAAGTAAAAGCAGCAAATAAACATATGAAAAAATGTTCAACATCACTGGTCATTCAAGAGATGCAGATAAAAACAACACTGAGATTCCACCTCACCCCAGAAAGAATGGCTGCTATCAAGAAGTCAACCAATAACAAATGTTTGCAGAGTTGTGGAAAGAAAGGAATCCCCTTTGGTTTTTAACTTTTGTACTAGATGTATATGTGATGTACACACCACCATTATACAATTCAAGTACTGTCTATTTATCTCTATAAGTAGGTTCTATACTTTCATATATAGCCATGAAAATAATTATAATCTATTTACTTCTCTTGAAGAACTCATGTAAGCAAATTTTGTAAGTCTGTCATGCAGTAAGAAATTCCATATTTTGATTATCTAAGTTATTTTATTTCTCCTTCCATTGGAAGGACAGCTTTACTATGCATGCTACTCTTGGTTGGTAGGTTTCTTTTCTTTTTTTCTTTCAGCACTGTAAATGTACTATCCCATTTTCTCTTAACCTGCAGAGGTCTTATTTTAAAAATCTGCTGATGATATACTGAGGATTTTAAAAATTTGTGACTTGATACTCTTGTGATGCTTTTAAATTCTCTCTTTATCTCTAACTTTTGAATGCTTAATAATAATGTACCTCAGAGAACCTCTTCCCATTGAGTAAATTTGGGAATATTTAAGCTTCATTGATCTGGATATCTGTATCTCTCTAAAGTCATGGGAAGTTTTCAGGAATTATTAAATAATCTATATGTCTCTCTGTCACTTCTATAACTACAATAATGTAAATATTTTTCACTTAATGGTGTCCCAAAAGTCCTGTAGTTTGCCTTCATTCTCATTTCCCCACCTCTTACCAAGACATTTCAAAATACCAATCCTCATTTTCAGATTTGTCGCTCTGTGTGATCTAGTCTCCCTCTGACTCTCTCAATTATTTTTTCCATTTGATTCACTGAATTCTTCAATTCCATAATACATGCTTGGTTCTTTTCATATTCATCTTTCCTTTGAGTTTCTAATTCAGTTCATAAATTCTTTTCTTGATTTCCTTGAATTTTCTACTTGTGTGTATGTTTTTTTAATGCCACTGAGTTTCCTTAAATTCATTATTTTACATTTTCTTGGGCAATTCATAAACTTCACCTTTCTTAGTGGTCAGTCACTACAGAATTACTGTGCTCCTTTGGTGGAATCAAAGTTCCTTACATTTTCTTGTCTCTTTTGTGCCTGAATTTTGTTCCAAAATTTATAATGTGGCTCTTGTAGAGTGTCTGTCATTCCTAGAACCTTAATGCCCAGGTAGGCTGGGGTTTGGAGTAGTGTCAGAGAGGAAAAACAAGCAAATGAATAAAACCTGGAGATCACTTGTGAAAGATAAGTTTTGCTAAGGCCATAACTGAAGAACAGAGAGTTATTGATCACCTACTTGTGAGGGAGGGGCCACAAAAAGTGTGTATGGGTCCAATAGTGATGCTCAGCAAAATTCCACAAGAAATTCTTACTCAACAACAGCCATGGAAGCCAGTAAGATGAATTTGTCAATAGCAAGTTACTACAGGGAGGAGGGGATTTTAGAGAGAAAAGTACATAGTGGTGACATCATTAGTTTTCTTTGATCCATTTCATTACCAGCAGTCCAAGGAACTGCCGGTTTAATATATGAACAGAAAGGCAGCTTCTAGGGATAACACTAGTCTGTCATTCCCAGTACCTCTCAGATCATATATAGCCATACATTATGGTCCTTGTCTGCTTACAAGGTTTTCTTGATTTGGCAAAAGTCTTAGAGTTACAAAAGGAGCATTTGAGATATATGATGCTAAACGCCTTAGCTTTTCTCAGGGATAATACATAAGGGATGATTTTCACCTGCATTTGAGTCTAAGCATGCTGGTTAGACAGAGCATAGTGGCTCTGGCTCTACATGGGAGCTGTGATGCTGTCTCCATAAGGGTTCTTCAGCTGATCAATATTAATGGTGATTATAAGGACCACAGAGGACAAGGCTACCAGAGGACTTGGCAGCGAAGGAAGCCATGTAAATGAGAATGAATGTTTTAGGCATCCTTCTGTTCTCATGTTCCACACAGTGGAGATTCCTTGCTATGGGGATCTGTCTTGGTGAGGAGTATAACATAACTCTGAGTCAGTCAGGAAAACATTGAAATCCAGGGCCTAGAAGTTTAGAGAAGACCTGGAGCTAGTTTTCTGGGCTCAGAGTCTTGGAGACTGAGGTGCAGCCTGATTCTCCCAGGCACAAGTAAATGGAGTTCTCCGACTAAGCTGAGGCCTGCTGCTGTGAGGCATGCCCCAACAGCTCAGGCCCAGGAGGCTGGGGTATAGCAATGATTATGATTCTGCTGTTCAGGATACTGCACTGGCACAGCTCTGGGGAGCTCAGGCCATAGTGAGAGGGCCACAGTTGCAGTTCAGGATCTGGAGTCAATAAGGCATGTGGTTCTATGCAGTGGTGACTCTAGCCTCTGGGATATTGGTTTATGACAGCAATTCAAACTTTGTGAGATCAGGGATAGGAGCACTACTGTCCAAGGAATGATAGGATTCAGTGGTTGCTTGGACAACAATGATTACACTCCCTAGAGAGGGAGATGCCTCAGCATCTTGTAATACAAGTGAGGCATTGGTCCAGTTCCAAGTGGGTGGAGTGCTGTGGTTGTTTTGGTCTGGAAAGCAGAGTGGCACAAGTCAGCAAAAGCTTTGACATAGTTGCCACAATGTTCAGCCTCAGAAAGTGAGGCTATCTGAGTCAATAAAATTTCTGAATACCTATGTATGGGGTGTTGTATCAGCTATGACTCTGGGAGGTAGAATTGCTCCAGTGTGCCAAAGGTTTGGAGCCATCAGAAGATGGGAGTATTACTTTGCTGTGGCACTGTTGGCATGTGGTAGTGGGGTGGGGGTGTTCTATAGGCCTGAAGTCCCTAAAGGGTGGAGCATGGCATTTTCCTAGGTCAAGGGGTGCAATTGCTCTAGTGTGCTGTAGCACTAGGGAATGCTCCCTGAGTAGATGCTGCCCCAATTATGGTGCTAGAGGTGTGACTGTTTTAGCATATCCAATTGCTGGGTCTCTGGAGGGTGAGGAGTGACTTCAGTTTGAGACAGTACCCTAACGACTGGATTTAAGGATACTCTCTGTGGCAGCTTGGCCCTAAAGGTAAGGGAGAGCAACATTTCTACTCAGGTGGGCATGATACAGTGGTGGCAAAGCCTCAGTGTTGGAGGTGTGCAATGGCTGCCTACCTCCAAGGAAGAACACAATTGAGCAGTGGCTGCAGTTCCAAGATGGCACACACTGCAGCAGCAGATGCCATCAGAAGAACAGAGTTTCAGCTTCTTCTCTGGGGTTAGCTAAGGATGTGAACTCCAGGAAGCTCCGACTGTACTCAGGGCCTCTAAGGATGGCAGAAACCTCCAGTAGTGAAGTCTGCAGTGATGACAGAGGCTGCTGAGATCCTCTTGCTCACCTATTTCCTGCAGGAGGGAGTCCTTCTTGATTTTAGGTTGATGCCAAAAGAGGGAAGGAGATTGATGAGACAAATTATTTTCTTCAGTTTTGTGTGGGCCTTCTGAGTGGCTTTCTGTGCTAAACAGTATTTCTGTTGCTCACTTGTTCTCCAGAGCTTTCCTTTAGCAATTCTGGCTGAAATTCATTGTTTGTTTGTTTGGGCACGGGTGTGTTGTGTAAAACTAAGCTTCATCTTGGCCACCTTGATGACATTGCTGTTCATCCAGGACTGCTGTTGGGGCTTGCAGGTGTGGAAGTACCACTGACAGGGAATTAAATTCCTTGTTTAAGAAAGCCCTTGTATCTGTAGCTGAGGAGAACTGAGTCTCTTGTATTTTATGTTTATTTCTTTTTCTTCTAAACACTCAGAATAGAAAATGCTGGAACATTTACATTATAACAAAATGTATCAGAGCTATGTAAAAGCAGAGAGACACAAATATTACCACAAACCCATTTCTAATATTTCTTCCTCATACAAACTTTAGATTACAGCTGAGGTTCTCTACAGTGCAAGATCTAACAATAATATGACTTACTGATTAGTCATCCATTTTCATGGTGATGGGAGTAATGGTGGAAGAATCACTTGAAGTACTTGAGATATTATGTTAAGATGGTTCTATCAATTCTTAAAAGATGTACTGTATACAAGAAAGAGAAGTTCCATCCCAACTCCTTTAAAAATTTTGCCAAAATGGCTACTGAGACAGTTTTCCAAAAGTATATTTTTAGCAAAATAGCTGATGAAATAGTAAGAAAGCAAAGGGATGGAAAGGGAGAGAAAATGATGTAGGAAGTGAGTGGGAATGTAGAAACAAGTCACCTCAATATGTTGGTTTTATTGACTCTTCCCTACCCATACACCAGTATTAGTTTTTGTAGTAATCATCCAGCATATATTTTTGTATCCTTATTTAAATTTTAATTATTTTCTACTCATTTTCCTAGTAGCTGCATGATCTTTATAATACCCTATATTACAAAATACCAGGCTGTTTAAATATCACATATTGTAGTTTATTATAGTGCTTTAAATTTTAAATAATGAATAATGTTAAAATGAGAATAAAAATTAAGTATTACCTCTTATATCATACAAACTTTTAATGTTTTATTTACATTTTAAAATTTTATTTGGGCAAAGTTAGGATTATACAATTCATTATGTACTTTTTTCATTTAAATATGATGAGATTATTTTTCTACGTCAATTTATATTCTAGAAAGAAATCTTATTATATTTTGATAGATGTCTGTTCCATCATTTGTCTATGTAGCCAATCTGTAAGGATAGGATTAGTGTTAGTGTCTATGGCATTTCTACTAGTGGTGTTTAAATTGAATCTAACCAGGAGGATATATCCAATCTAATGAAATAAAGGTAAACTCTAATATAATTTAACCAAGCCAAATGTGGTCTAATCTGACTGTCATGAGTAAACATCCAGGCAACCTAGATGGGGCACATTCTGCAAAGTAGCTGATCTATATTAGTGTCAGTCATTAAAGACAGGGAAAGACCAAGGCACCATCCCCCTGGAAGACATCCAGTAAAACAGAAAACCTCATGCAGCAGATAATACTGAAGTGGTGGGTCATGGGTGAGCTGCAAATGCACAATGTCAAATTCCTCATTTTGCTTGTTGTGTTGTAGTTGGTATAGGTAAATGGCATACTGTTCTCACTTGGAGGAAAACCACTAAAATATGGAGGTGGAAGGTGCTGAGGTGTCACATTGTTAGTTATCAAATTGTTGAGGGAATGAGTCTATAACTCAGAGGTAAATCTTCTGTAAGTCTAATTGTACTTAAAATATTTCACATTTCTAGATTGCTAAATAAATAAAACTACAAACAAACAGATAATAAAAAGAGCCCGGCTGGGATTTAGCTCAGTGGCTCTTCTCCTGCTCACCAAGCAAAAGGTCTTGAGTTCGATCCCCAATACAAAAAAATAAAAAGCCTGCCTTCTATAGAATAAAGATAGGAAATTGTGGTTGAAACTCTGAAAGGTGGCCACACTATGAATAAACGTGCCAGAGCAGTGCTGGTTAAAACGTGGCTCAAATTAAGACTAACTGTAAAGGAATACTGTTAATAATGTGTGGGAAGGGAGGGCTATGGCTGAGTGGTGAACTGCTTGCCTCACATACACCTGGGTTTGATCCTGAGGATACCAGAAGATAAAAAGTACTGTAAGTTAAGAACCAGGGACCCCTGCAACAGGTCACAATCTCTTGCTCAGGGCTACAATGCATGGTGAGAAGAAAGATTTAGAGACAGAGTTAAAGAGACAGAGACGGGGAACTAGGATGACCAATGCTTGAGTGAGCAAAGGCCCTGAAAGGCCAGAGCCATCCATATTTATTGGTGACACAATCATTATTAGGTTGGGGTGAAGCGGTGACATGAAGGGGATACATGTGGTGGCTAGCAATAAGTTGCTGAAACAGGCGAGGCTTGTAAAAGAAGAAACAGTGCATTCTTGTGTTAGACTGGGGACAGAATTGGGGTGAGAGTCATTCTGTCCTCATCTGTGTGCTATCTCATATGATTTAGTCAGATTAACTTCTCAAAATAAGCCAGTTCTGGGGTTCAGTCTTTATAGCCTGCACTGCTTACAGCTGCTTTGGGAATGATCAGTGCGGGGCTCCCCCACATGAAGAGATAAATGAAATTAAAACAATGGATTTTATAGCTAAATAATGGACTAATCATATCATAAAGAAATAAATATATGGCCTTGCCATGGTCTTCATATTTTCATATAAAATATAATTTATAATATCCCATATTGATTATATAAATCATTGAAAAACTAAAGCTAATAACATTATTCCTTTTCACCATCACTCTGTCATTTTGGTGGAAGAGAGATACTCTGAAATCAGGGTATTTTTTTAATAATCTAGTTTAAAATAAGCAAAACTAAATACTTACAAAATAATACAGAAATATACTATTGCAATGGTCAATTTTCCCATTGCTAGACACAATCTAACATCCACAGTTTAAAGGAAGAAAGATTTAATTTGACTCACTTTTGAAGGAAATTAAGTGTGTGGTTAGCTGACATCAAGGTAAAAACATTGTGGTAGAAATGCAAACATGGTTAGTGGTAAAAGATACTTGGGTCTTGGCAGAGGAGGGCAACTCTGCCAGGAAGAAAGTGGCCAGACATAGACTTCAAGTCCACATCTTCAGGACCAACCAAGGCATACCCAGAAATGTAGTCCACCATCCCCTGGGAGGATTCCAGAGCCAATCTAGCTGTCATTTAAACCTAACTCCCTCAACTACATACACATATGTGAAGATATAACAAAAGCAAACTGTAAAAGATGGTATGTCTGTCATATCAAGGTGTATCAACATTAGTAGGCAGGTACTAAAGGTTTGTTAGGGACAAAAATACTTTCATAAGGCTTTAATTCATAAGAATAATTATTTCACTAGGAAGAAAAGGTCTAAAGGAGTAGGGGAAGTGGGAAGGCTAGGGGAAAGGAAAGAAGGGAAAAGAAAAAATATGAGAAAAGGAAAAAAATGGAAACAAAGTCTTTGTAAATAGGGAAGGGTGGAGGGGGTGAAGGGAGGGCAGGGGAAGGGGAAAAAAATAAGGACCAAGATACATCATGTAAAGGTACAAGATCCCAATGATGAATGTAACTGTATTGTATACCTAAAATGTACCAATAAACTTAACAGAAAAAAGAATAATTATTTCACAGTAGAATTTGTCAGTAACAACTGTTAGTAGAAAATATTACAACTCAATTTTGAGTTACTATTTTGAAAATAGTTACTTTTAAAGGAGAATATCTTAGTAGAGAAGATGCATGCCTACATTTTCTGAATATATTTATATAAAGTCCCTTTGTAAAATGGACATCCTTCTTAAAAGTTTATTGATTATATTACAATTTATAAAGTCAGTTAAAATAATGGTGGTTCTGGGCCAGGGATTTAGCTCAGTGGTTCTGCCGCCTGTCTCGCAAGTGCAAGGTGCCGAGTTCAATCCCTGGTACAAAAACAAACAAACAAACAAAATAATGATGGTTCTTAGTTTATTTAAATGTAACATTTTGGGATTAAATTGTCATAAAGTTTAAAGTTTTCTGAAAATCCACCTACTTACCTTCTTAAAAAGTTTTCCCTTCCATTACACACCTCTGTTAGCCTGTTTGTGTATAAGAGGTTTTCCAGGATATAAAGTAAAGTTGTAGTACTACTGCTTGTGGGTGAAAACTGGTTCAGTTATTCTGAGTACTGAAATTTGAAAAACGTTAAGAACATAAGGGAGTAGTCACGTCCCTCCATACGCCCAGCCACAGCAATTTCAAATGCAGCTTGGTGTCTCAATAAAATATAGTAGCTTTCTTTGATTAAGAATGTGGATTCATCTTTCATTTTTATTATTTTATAATATTTTGTTGGATTTATTAATATTTTAGAATGTACCCTCTTGTAAGAGTGAGTTTCATAAATTCACCATCTATTATATAGTGTACTGCTATTTTTCTAAGACATCTTTCAAGCCCCATGGTATTAATTATGGAATCTCATTTTTCAAAATTTGTTTCATTGACCTGTTTATGCTCTTTAAAACTCAAAGGAATCCTAGATGGACACTCTTTTTCTGCTTTGCTCTCTCCATCTGGAGGTTTATGATCCTTTTAGGATATTCTTATCTAATGGTACACATTTTCTTTCTCCCATTATTATTTTTCTCTTTGCATTGCATTTTTACATCAGTGTGAACAAACCATGCATTTTTTAATGTGTATTATTTCTGTGTCCTCTCTGATGATTCCCAAAGGTTTCTTTGTCCTTTTTGTTATAAACATTATGTATTTACAGTTTTTCATGAAACTGCTAAAGCAACTAAATGTCGTTATTTAAAGCAAACAAGTGTCTCTCAGTATTGGTATATGGTAATAAAAAGAATCAGCCATTTCACCTTATTTAGAACTTAATATTCATAAGTGACTGAATGCTGTTTTCTAATATTTGGGGGTAGAAGCATTTCCACATATAAAAATAAATCAAAATCATATCTCTGTCCTTCTCAAAATCTAATTATGTACTAGCCATTCTTCCTTCATCTGAGTAGATCTCAGAGCAATATGTTTATCTATGAATTGCAAACTATTGTGTTGCAGAAATCTATCCCTTTCAGTCTGAGTTAGAAGCACAGGCTAAATATTATTCTGACAATAAGCATGGAGGAGCACTTCTGTTTTAAAAGCTAATATTTTAATTTAATCCAATCATCTTAATGAAATTGTGAGAGTTTAACCATAGTAGGAATTTCTAACTAATTCAAATATGAAGTAGGAAAACATTGAATATTTTCAGAGTATTTATAAATGATGATCTATTGTCTATAATCACTTCCTGGTTAGTAAAATATTGTCTGGAAAATTAGAGCATGTCCTTAATGTTAGAAGAATGCTAGAAAAAAGCTTTGCTGCCCAAATCAATTTGGGACCACTCTCAAGTCTGCATTCCTTAGAAAGAGAATTATTTGCAAGCCTCTATTCAGTGTAAATTCCCTCGGGTCTAGTTTAGATTTCCTGTGTTCTAGAATTAACCCTTACATTTTTGTTTACAGTAATATTTGCCTTACAAATGCACTACATAATCATAAAACTGTTTGACATTCAAAAATCTTATTATATTGTGGTTAAAGTGAAAAATACAATTTTCCTATCAAATAAAAACATCTGCCATTTTCTTCTGAGGACTTAATCTAATAAAGAATAAAAATAGAAGTGTAAAATCTTTGAAATAGCCTTACAATTGACTTAGAATATTTTTAAAAGATATAATAGCATAAATAGTATGCAGTGCTAGTTTACAATTATATCATTTTCTTATCACTAAAATTAAAAATAGTTGTGTAACATTTTATTCATAATGATGTGATTTTTATAATTTTTGTCTTTATTTCCTTTAGAATGATACAAACTTGTGATTTATATTATTCCTTAAGAGAACTCAGCAACATATCAAATACTTGATCTCTCATTACTTAGCATTTGTATATTTTTTAAAAATTGAACTATCAATTCTGTTGCTCACTATTCCTCTTTATAAAAGTAAAAAAAGTGAAGATTAGATAAGATGTGCCTGCTGAATACAAGGCACACGAAGGACTCAACTTTCTGGGCCACTCTACTGTGTGCCACCAGCCCACGTCAGGAATGTGGTTTTAGAAGGTTGTGACTTTTAAAATAAATATGTTAGCATATTAATATTATTTGAAGTAGATTTTGGAGCAAGTCAAGTTCTTTCTTGTTTACTAAATGAACATGATTTGCTAAATTTAACTTACTGAGGCAAGTTAGGTTGTTTTGTAATTTTTTTTTGTATTAGTGCATGTTTGCAGTACATAATACTTACACCCCTTGTGTGGTGTTGGTACATGTATGTAATGCATCTTAAATCTTTTTCATCTCTTTCCCTCTCTTTCTTTCCTCCCTCCATTTCTTGATCCCCTTCAAATTTAACTTACAGTTTTTAGATTTCACTATTTGTTTCCCCCTTTGTAGATTGGCATTTACAATTATGGTATCACATATGTATGGAAAAAAGGCTTTGTCCAAGCACTGAAAAATCTAATTTTCTTTTACTTTTATTTGGACATTGCTGCAGTACATAATGATTGCATTCATTGTAGGGAATGAATGGGTATGTGTACATAACAGGTGAGTACATAACTACATGAGTGGGTACATGTACATAACACCTCTTAATTATTTTTTCTCTTCCCCCACCCCCTTTTATTTTACAGCATCAAATTCATTTATTTATCTTATAAGAATTTATAATTATAGAATTATCTTATAAGAATTAAAATTATCATATATACAGAGTAAAAAACAGATTAATGATCAAAAACATATAAAACAGATAGGACAGCTTTACCAAGTCAAGATACACTTTTAAACACATTGTGTTGGATTAAAATACCTGATTTGGTTTCCTCTTTCTTTCTCTAATGATAAAGAGAACACTTACATTTTATTTTTTTGGTGTTATATCCATCCACACTTTGCTCTTATCAAAACTGAATTTTTTACACTTTCTTTTGAAATAACTTCCTAGTGAGACAACCCTTTATAACATTCTAATCTATTGTGGCCAAGACTCTGTCAGTGTGTGTGTGTGCACATGTGTGTGTGTGTGTGTGTGTGTGTATGTGTGTGTGTATCTGTGTTTTGAAGAGATTGGTTATAATGTTTTTGAAATATATCTAATTTTGCCTTTTAATTTAAGCATGAAGTAATATTGAATTTTGCTTTAGTATTACTGTACATCTTATTAACTTTATGCTTTTGTTTGTTCTGAATAACAATGAATGGATTTTATATAAACTAAGACCTCTTGGGAATATATCTATAGTTATTATTTATTTCTAGAAATAATTGTATGATTTTTATTTTTATCTTAATAGAGGATTTAATATTTTAGTTATTCATCCTGTTATAAGCATTATTTCATTTCTGTGGGCCTGATTAATACAGGTTACTCATTTAGTTGGTAGAAAGAATAGTAGTGTGTTAAGACTATGAGCCAATTAAGTTTTCATGAGCCTGAATTTTGGCTTCAGTAATTACAATAGTATTTCACCAGTAAATTTATTTAATTATCTTTACTTCAGGATCTTCATCCTTAAGCCAGGAGCTATAATTATAGCTACATTATAGGATGAGAAGCTAAATAAGTATGCTTAAGAGTAGCATTTGATAAGAATTAAATATATGGTACTTATTTTAAACTCTATATTATTTTTGGAATGTATATTGCCCTTGAAGTGGTGTCAATCTTGTACAATGAGGGAATTCCTTTGTTTTTATCCAATGTATTCCATACCCATTTTATGAGTAATATAACTTTCTGGTAAATCTAAAGACCTAGATATGTTTTATATCAGCACAAATATGCATTTGAAAAAGCTGCTCCTCCCAGCCCTGGAATCAGAGGATAGTCTTTAGAGAAATGCTTGAAATTAAGAGAATGTATTCATGTCATTGATGGGCTGGCATTTGACTGTCTTTGTAAATTGTAAAGGTTGTTTTTCCAAGTGTCAGCTGTTCTGTCACAAACACACACACACACACACACACCCCACATACACACGCACACAGCACTATAGAAAGAAAAATGGAGCATGCCTCAATGACCAGAGATAAGGCTACTACTCAGCGCTAGGTCTTTCTCAGAGCCACATCCCATAAGGAAGTCACATGCAGATGCCTCTATGCCTCCTCTTTGGACAGAGGAACGATTAGCAGGTGTTCCTTGGGCCTTCTGTTGTATGGAAACAACAACAGAGATGGAAATATAACCATCATCTGTTGGCCTCCTAGGATGTTGCTCGTTCTCTGTTGCTCTCAATTGTGTCTTTTGAAAATAGTAATCATCACATAATTTGCAAGTCCTTCAATTGAACGGTCCATCTGCTTAACCCACATGCTACTTGGAGGATGAGGCCAGTTATGATGTTCAGACAGCTTCTTCCAAAAGGTCTCTGTATGTGACAGATAGTTTCATTTGAAAGACTTTTTTAACGTAAAAATTCAAAGATAATTAATTCAAATAGTGTTTTCTTCTGTTTGTGTTTTCATATAAAATTTGCAAATAGCATAAGGAATCTTTGTTTGAAAAAAATGATATGCTTTTCAACATCTTGACTTAGGAGCATGAGGCTGATGAAGCTGTCATTGGCCGACTCATTGTAAATTCTGTGAAAAGCAACAAAGCACTAAACATAATACATTTGGTTTTTCATATTGAATGTGAAGTGTCATACTTAAGAGAGACCATTTTCAGATCCCCATTTCAGTTGGGGAAGTGTCAGCATGCCCATACTGGAATGTGTCAGGGCCAAATGCTACGAAATGGGGTGTAGTGACAGGATTGCAGTCACTCATGCGCCACTTCTGCCCTTAGTCTTCAGAGGAACCCTCTCACATTTTGTTCACCAGACTCAGTTTGATTCATGGTCCTCACGTGCAGCATCGTAGGGCCTTGGTGACCTAACAACACTGGGTTGTCATAAAGTGAGATGGGGTGAGGCTCCGGCCAGGATTATGCTCTCATTGCCAGCCCTGATTATAGACTCCCTGGAAAAGTCAAAGACCTTTGGTGACCTGGCCTTCTATCCGCATGTACATGCCATCAGAGTGGCCCTGAAGACAGGCATTTTCTCACAAGAGGGCAACATCATGCAATGTGGTTTAAATAAAATTAAACACATGATTAAACTTTATTATATTTGGCTTCTGCTTTATATTTCTGTTTCTAAAAAATGCTTTCATATAAGCAAAAGTCAAAACCATCTCAAGAAAGGGTAAATTGACATAGGAAATATGTTACTTTAATAATTTGAAAACTAATACACCAAGTATTATATAATAGACGAATTACAGACTTTGAGAATTTTTGAAGTTTGAGTGGAGAAATAAAACATTATGAACAGAAGAATAGCATATGCTTTGTATTTACATAAAATCACTTAGATTATATACTTATATTTTACTTATTTTGAAACATAAACTAATATAATGATCACTATAAGGCATGTGGTTTTTTTAAATGTCAGGAATGAAAAAGAATTATATACAAAGGGAGAGAAAGATGTATTTTATTCTAGATATAAAGTGTGGCCCTGAGTTATACTATGCACAATTATTCTCAAAATCTCTATTTCTGAACAACATATAAATTAAAATATACTTCCTTAATGTTTATATATAAATATGTATGAAACATTTACATAGTTTTAAATCAGACATTATTACACGTACTTACACATAACACATATCCTGATTTTTAACTAAATAGAAATGTTTAAAACTGACATTAATGCTATCTTTAGATTGTGGCAGAAAAGTTACTTTTGAAATAAGTTTCAATAATTATATTATTTTATAGAAAAATGAAAAAGAAAGATCAAAATTCACTAAAACAGAGGTAATGGTCCCTCATGGAAACTTTCTCCTTAGATATTCCCAATCAATTTTCGATTGCATTGCATTAAATGTCATTTCTCTGCTAGTTATTCTGAGTTTATTAGCACTTTCTCTTGCATTCCAAACAGATGTATTTCTTGCCATCTGTATGCCTCCATGTAAATATCTAATTAAATATCAAACTTGACATGAGCTCTCAAATACCTGCCTCAGGTAATGGATTGCTCACATCCAAGACCTGGGATTCACACTTGAAATCTGTCTTGAAAATGTCCCTTACCTGACATATCAGCAAAATTATCTCAACTGCTGTGGCACTGTCTTCCTCATGCCTGTTCTGTACTGGCCTCATCATTTCTCACCTGATCTCCTGGGGTTTTTTTCTTTATTAATTTTATCGGTACATTTTAGGTATACAACATACTGCCATGAATCATTGGAAATTTGCACCTTCACATAATCTCTCTTGGTTCTTAATTTTTCCCCATTCCCCTGTGCTGCTTTCAACCCCTCTGTCCTTCCCTATTAACAAAGACTTTGTTTACATTTTTTCATTTTCTCATATTAATTCCATTCCCTTCTTTCCTTTCTCCTACACTTCTCACTTTGCCTTCCCCTTTACCCCTTTTCTTCCCATTTCACATTATCTATTATACCTTTTAGTCCTTATTTACACTTTCAGTTTCTCACAATAGGGAAACTATTCGGTATTTACACATGTGTGTCCTATTTATTTCACTTAAGAGTATCACCTCAGTGTGCATCCATTTAGCTATAAATGTCTCTAATTTCTCATTTTTTATGGCTGAGTAGTACTCTATTTTATAAAAAAAAAAAACACATTTTCTTTATCCAGGCTCCAGTTGATGGGCATTTGGGCTGTTTCCAAGTTTTAGCTATTACAAACTGTGCTGCTATGAACATGGGTGCACATATATCACTGTGGTATGATTCTTTTAATTCTTTGGGGAAGATCCCCAACAGGGGAATAGCTGGGTCAAATGGGACCTGCAGTCCTAGTTCTCTGAGGTATCTCCATACTGATTTCCACAGTGCTTGCACCAGTCTACACTCCCACCAGCAGTGGAGCAGTGTTCCTCTTTCCCCACACCCCCGTCAGCATTTGTTGTTGGTTGATTTCATGATAGCAGCCATTCTTTCTAGAGTGAGGTGGAATCTCAGCCTTGTTTTCATTTGTGTCTCTCGAATGACCAGTGATGTTGAACATTTTTTCATGTATTTATTTGCTATTTCTACTTCTTCATCTGAGAAATGTCTGTTCATTTCAGATGCCCATTTTTGGACTGGGTCTTTAAATTTGGGAGGTCTGATCTTTTTAAAGTTCTTTATAGATTCGAGATAGTAGACCGGTCTTAACACTTTAGACCTACTAACTTCCAATTTTACTTAGTTTGTGATCTCTACCACACCAAAGCTTAGCCATCCTTTCTCCACTCTAGTCTTCTGCCCCTTGAGTAATAATTCACCCATTTCCTCTGTTATATTTCAAAACTGCCAGCCTCAGGTTCTTTTAATTTGTTGTCTTCCTCTCCAAATATCCTAGACATTTTACCCTTTTATTCCAGGAATCCTCTCAAATGTCACCTTTTATCAACCTATATAAACACCAATTTCTGCTGAGGCTAGCACTCCCTAAAGCTTCTAAATGACTGTCTGAAATATTTATTATAAACAGTGTGCAGTCGCTCTTACAGCTTGTCCTGTCCCACTCAAATGGAATCTCTCTAAGGCAGAGTAGACACCTGTTTGGCTCAATGGTATTTTCTTATAGCAGAACAGTCCTTGGCACTCTTGAGGGGTGCAGTATTTTTTACTGGATGTCTGTTGTATACTTACTATACATATTGCTATAGGCCCAACCTAAAATACTTTCTCAAATAGTAATGTGCATATACAATCTTGAACTCTATTTAAAATGTTTCTACAGTTTTTTGCATTTGTTTAAAGAAAGTAACAGTATGGAGAAAGACAATATCTAATGGGACTGGAGTTAAAATTGTACTTTTTCACCATGAGACATTGTTTAGAAGAGCTTTGAAGCTAGGCCAAAAATGATATCATCCATATTAATGAGTACTAATTGAACAGTTGAAAAAATGTGCAGGACTAATTGAATACATTTTATGAGAGGTTGTGCTGCCATTTCCCTTAATGATCAGCTTTTATATCTCCCTAGGCAGAGCTTTAACAGTGTGCTAGGATGTAGAAACTGTGGTGCAGTTTTGGTGACATGCTATTCCCTTTACAGCACATTTTTGATCAGACTCACATAAGTCCAATCTGCTACTTGAAAGCTTTGACTACCTGAGAGATTCAGAATAAGTTGGATAGGTTACAGCAGTAAGATATTAAGATAATTAAATAGCTAAAATGTAACACTATTTAGGAAAGGTAAAATAACATGCTTTCTTTGGTTTTATAAAGAGGAACCAGAAAAGTTATTTGATGATTGTCCTCAAGGATATAAAAGAATGCTTTTCAAAAAGTAGCAACTTATTTTTAATCAAATCATTAAAAAAGTAAGACAAATAGTATAAACTGTGATGAGTGATGCTGTATAAAAAGAAACACTAGAATACTGAAGAACAAACTCTACATAACAAGTATTAATGAGCAAGGATAGAAGTTTGAATCTTTGGGGACATTTAAATGTGTAATTGTATTCTTTTAACGGAGTCCTCATTTCAATGGCACATACACTAAAATTCTTTGAATGGAGGACCACATGACTACCCACAATTCATACTGTATTGTGACCCTCTGACGTCCTCATTTATAGCAGCAAATATTATCCCCTGCAGCCAATTCTCTTGAAAGCCATATGCTCTCTGCTTATGCATTTCTTAAACATAAATGTGTTGATGTTTTAGTATGATATGATTATTTTCAGTAGATTATTATAATTAAAATCCTGAAGATAAGTCTTATAACTATTAATTAAAACTATTGATCTCATTAGGTAATTTTGAAAGTTATCCTATTTAATAATACCATAGGAAATTAATCTTATTGTTTTATGTTTCTATTGCTTTGTTTGTTTTACTTGTTCTAATTTGTGTTAACTGACAGTAGTAAGGCTTCTTTTCTTTCTTGTTTTTTCTTCCCTAAAGTTCTGGGGAAAATTTGGATATCAACCAAAATAATAATGAAAATATTTCAAGTATATTAAATAAGAAATCAAGAATGCAAAGAAGTTTCTTTGATAATTATAATGTGCATATAATCCACCCACTTTCTTAAATATTCTCACATGAAGAATTATTTACAATATGAATGTAGAGCATTTGCCCTCTTGAGCTAATTGTGTTTTTTTTTTTAAGTAGAGCTTAAGCCATAATGTGTAGGTAGATTTAACAAAGGAATCATTATGAATATCATAAAGAAAGAGATATGTTATAATGATAGGAGGTTGGTTGTGGAGTCTAGGAAAAATAACCTTAGTTTTTCTCCACAATATTAGTTCGTTATGCAGTATTTACTTCTGAATCTGTTAAATCTCAGGGACAGGAAAAGTAGGAAGACCTGTGCCTTTTACACCTCTACTTTTATGGAGTCATAGAAGACTGGAGGAATTAATTCTAATCTTAGAATATGACTTTTAACTCTGATAATGAGGAAGATTTATGAGAGTGATTATACTTCACAAGCATATTTTACTTACAAATTTTAGAATCTTTCCATGTTCAGCATATCAACTTGTTCAAATCATTTGTTTTTACTTTTTCTATTTTTAATTTTATATATTTATGTTGTTATTGAATGCATTATTTTAATGAATACATAAATACATGAAAATTGTACACATAATGGTTAAAGTGATGTTTCAATGCATGTATGTATTGTGTAATGTTAAATCAAGTTAAAATGCTTATCTTATCTAAATGTTTATCATTTTTTCCATTAAGTTTATTGGTACATTTTAGGTAGGCAGTACAGTTAACATTCATCATTGGGAAATTGTAACTTTACATGATGTATCTTGTTTCTTATTTTTTCCCCATCCCCCTTCCCTCCCTTCATTTCTTTAGTGAAAATATTAACAAACTTTTCTTCTAAGTTTTTAAAATAGACAGTATGTAAAAATAATCTATAGTGAACAATTGCTATGTAGTTTCCTAACTGTGCAATAGCACACTAGAACTTCTTTCTCTTAACTATAACTTTGAAACCACTGATCAACTCTTTTGCATCATTCTTCCCCTGACTCCCTCCAGGCTTCCTTTACCACCATGCTACTAGAAACTTTGATGAGATCAATGCACTTAGATTCTACACAAGAGGGAGAACAAGCAGTACTTGTCTTCCTATGCCTGGCTAAATTGGCTTAAGATACTAATTTTGACCTTTTAAAATCTTAACTTTCTCAAATACAGAATGGATAATGGAAGAACTTCATAATGAACGGTATTTTTCAAAAGGAAAATATTAACTGAAACAATAAATAAATATCTATGGGGACTAGGTTGCAGTATTTATATAGATATGTTAAGCTGTGACAGTTCACACACCTGAGTAGCCACACACACACACATACAGAGTACACACTTGGCCTTGCTTTGAAGAGAATGGCAGCAGAGTCAGATCTGTCTAACAATAGACATTCTGGAAACCATGTTTCCTTTTCAGAGTGCACAAAGTTAGCTGTTCTTTTAGTAAATGGGTCTTTTTAACTCTGCTTTGTACATTTCACATTCTATCACAGTAGTATAACATTATGTGCATCCTTGTGCATGTATGAGAAAATACTCAAGATTCAGACAGATATGATCTGGATTTTAAATAATGATAAATATTAGTGATTGATAATATGGCCATTATTAATACTATTATGTGATATTAGTGATATTGTGGAGCATTCATTTTATACTCATCACTTTCCTAAGTAATATATAGGTATCTGATCATTTAATCTATACATGAATCAGAGTCAGGTACTCTTATGCCCTCTTACAAATGATTCTTAAAGAAATGAAGAGTGACACTGACTTTCAAAGTTCAGCTAAATGAGTCCAAACTTGCCTTTTTATTTAATCCTTAGTCAACAGCTTCCCTAATGGGGAAGTGCTGGATTTGTTTGAGATCTTCCTTTCATCATTAGGAATGAAGACTATAGCCCAATTTGATTATTATAAAGATTAAAGGAGAGAATATATTTGAAGAATATTCTTCAATATATTTATGTCAGAGATTATAGTTTCTTAAGAAGAAGGAGGAGATTTAAAGTTGTACCTGAGCACAGGAGAGGTGAGCAACTTCCAGCACATAAGAGGAGGCTTCCAGGCCGCCATACCACTACTGCCAGCACACAGGAGATGAGCTGCTCCCAGCACACAAGCGAAGGCTTCCAGGACACCTACCACCCCTGCCAGCACACAGGAGGTGAGCCATGCAGGCACCAGCAGCAACCCCCACCTCCGTCGAAATAAGAAGACAGGTAAACAAGCCTCAAAACCCGACTTCCAGATCACCTACAGCAACCCCAAAGGGAAATGAGATGGAACACTCTGATACTCAGTCACCTGGACCCCCTGAACTGGCAACAAAAGAGGATATGGAAAAAATGAAATCACAAATAATTTCTCAGATAACAGCAGAGATTGTGCTCATAGTGCAAGACATGATTAATAAATCTAGAGAGGACCTCAGGAACGTGATGGAATCCCAACATAGGAAACAAATGGAATCCATAAAACAGATGCAAACAGATTTCCAGGAAATTAAAAACTCCATTGAAAAGTCTACACAGCAGAATGAGTCAATGTGAGGACAGAATTTCAGATAAAGAAGATAAGATTTCAATTAGTGACCAGAAAAAGAAATTTCTTTAAAATTGTAAGGGACCATGAGAAATCAATCCAGCAGCTGCCAGACAATGCAAAGAATAACATAAGACTGATTGGAGTCAATGAAGAAACAAGAGAGAGTGCAGATGACATAAAAAAACTGTTCACAGAAGTGATGGCAGAAAACTTCCCAAGCAGGGGAAACAAACTTGCCGTACAGATAAGGGAGGCATATAGAACTCCAACTACCCTTGATCAAAAAAAGTCTACACATAGGCATATAATTGTTAAGATTTCAGAAACCCAACAGAAGAACACAGTTCTACAAGCAGTTAGAGAAAAGAAACAAATCACGCACAAAGGAAGGCCCATCAGAATCACAGCAGACTTCTCAATGCAAACCCTCAAGGCAAGAAGAGGTTGGAGTGATGTATTTCAAGCCCTAAAAGAAAACAGCCTCCAACCCAGATTGATGTACCCTGCAAAATTATCTTACACAATTGATGGAGAAATAAGATACTTCCATGACAAAGAGCACCTTAGGAACTTCATGAATACCAAACCAGCACTCCAAAAAATTTTAGAAAATATCCTAGGAAAAGACAACGAGGATCACAAACCCAGGAAGCCCGGCAGAATTAATCTGTTGGGAGTGACAAGAAATTAAATGCAAAGGGGGAGAATCTAACAAACAGAAAAAGTCACAACAATGATAAATCAATATGTATGAGTTATAGCCATCAATGTTAATGGTCTCAATTCACCAATCAAAAGAAATAGACTGGCAGAATGGGTCAAGAAGCAAGATCCAACAATGTGCTGCATACACGAAAGACATTTAATTTAAAAAAAAAAACTAATAGTCTGAAAGTTAAAGGGTGGAAAACAATACTCAATATGACAGGAACCAGAAAAAAAAAAAGCAGGAGTAGCTATCCTCTTTGCAGATCTAGTGGATTTCAAATGAAAATCTGAAATGCTCTGGTCCCAAGAATTTCAGATAAGGGATACTCAATTTGTATGTGAACATGTGTTTTCATTTCTCTCAAGTAAAATATTAAGAACAGGACTGTTGATTCTTAATGGTAATACAAGAAATTTCTATATTGTTTCCCAAAATGGTTTTATCATTTTACATTCACATTAGCAGTATTAGAGAATTTTAACTGGTTCCCATCTAAGCTGGCATTTGTTCTTTTAAAGCTTTTAACTTCATCTCCCTAATGAGTGTATAATTCAATTTTGTTATTGTACTGATTAGTATTTTTCTGATTCTAGTATTGGACACCTTTCCTTGGGCTATACTGGCTATTCATCATCTTCTTTTGTCTACTTTTTAATTGGGTTGTCTATTAATGAGCTGTAAGTGTTCTTTATATATTCTGGTCATAGGTTATATGCATTATCAATATGGTCTGTTTAAGGACCACTTTTCATTTTTTTATGATGTCATTTAAAGTTCTAAATTTTGATGGAATCTCATTTATCAATTTTTTTTCTTTTATACATAATATATCTTAGGAAATTATATATCCTAGGGAGTTCTTGCCTAGCCTAAATTCATAAACATTTTCCCTTATAATTTCTTCTTAAAGTTTTATAGTTTTAGGCTTTCATATTTAGGTTCACAGATCCTTTCAAGTTATTTTTATGTATGGAAATAAAGGGTTGAGGTTAATTTTTTATATACGGATACCAGGTGTTCTAGTGCCATTTGCTGAAAACACTATCTTTTCCTCTGTTCTTGAATGGAGTTTATGTTCTATAAAATGTTAATATTAAATAATCTTTCAAAACTCAGTGGACCATATATATGTGGTTCTATTTCTAGATTCTCTGTTTTATTCCAATGATCTATATGTCTTTCCTTACACCAACACTGCTTTGATTACTGTAGCCTTAGAAGAAGTCTTAAAATTAGGTACTAAATGTCTTCCAACACAGTTTTTTTTTTCCTTTTTCTTTTTATATTCCTAGGTCCTTTGTACTCCTACAAGCTTTTAAATTTCAATATCCAATTCTTCATTTATAGCAAGTATACATAGACCTGAATTTTTATATATACCTTGTGTTTTTTTAATCCTGCTAAATTCAAGTACAAGTTCTAGGGGATCCTAGAGATTTCTTAGTAGTTGCTCTGTAGATGAACATTTCATCTACACATAAAGATTTTACTTCTACTTTGCCAATCCTATGCTATTTGTTTATTTTTATTGTCAGACTATTTTGGTTTGGGCCTATGTTTCAAAGTTTAATGGACAGATGAAGAGTAGGCTTATCTCAAAACTCAAATGAGGAGAAATCTAGGTCTAATACTTTAGATGATCATTTTTAAAGCAAACTTTTACAGTGTTTGGGCTATAGTTACTGCTCACTAATCACCAGAAAAAGGACCTGAAACTTACTGCCTTTTTGCAAGTTCTCCTCCCATTCACCTACACTTCACACTCAAACAGTCAGTTCTGCCTCCTTCTTTCCTGATGCCTCCAATGTTTCCTCTAGCAGTGCATCCCTGTGAGTTTCTTAGCAGCATCGGGGGATTTCTAACTGATTGCTCTTACATTTGCCTTGAAGTCCTTGAGGATGCTACAATCTATTTCTTGGATATAATATCCCCCTTCTTACTATCTCAAAAATAATTTATTGTTCCTTATTCTGTTTCTTTTAAAAATTCTTTTATTGGTACATTTTAGGTATACAATACATTTACATTTATCATTGGGTGTTTGTACCTGAACATGATGTATCTTGGTTCTTACTTTTTCCCCATTACCTGTGCACCTGCCCCCCCTCCCTATTTACATAGACTTTGTTTCCATTATTTTTTTCTTTTCTCAGAATTTTTTCCTTTCTCTTCTTTCCTTTTCCCTTCCCCTCCCACTTCCCACACCCCTTTGGACATTTTCTTCCTATTTCAAATTATCAATTATTTGTTTTAATCCTTATGTACACTGTCAGTTTCTCACACTTTCTAATCATTTTAACTCTCATAACTTTTAAAAATTATTTTGACTCATCTTTCTCACTCAATGGAGGCCTGAATTCTCAGATGCCCCTCGGAGTTCATAATGTGAATCAGTATATGAGAAATGCTTTATAAATAAGAATAACAGATGACAGAAATCATTCAGAGATGTTGGAACTTTGTTTGCAGAGTTGATTAGAGAATCCTTTGGAAAGGCTTCAGCACTTAGGTAATGAAATGGAAGGTGCTGGATCAAGTTTGAAAAGAGTAATGAAGTTTAGTTTTCCCAAGAGAATAGAAAAATTATACATGAAGCTCATTTTACAATTCTATTGCAACATGCAATTTATGAGAATGAAAAGATAGCAAAATTGCCTAGCTGGTAATAACATTGATTAACATTTTTGTTGGAAGAAAAGTTAAGGCCAAAGTGTGAACCATAAATTGGGAAAGTTTCTGAAAACCTGAAATGTTTGGTAATAATTTTTCTGCCAATGTTATTAATTTTAAAAGTTAATGTAGGGGCCAGGGATTTAGCTCAGTGGTTCCACTGCCTGCCTTGCAAGCACAAGGACCCGAGTTCGATCCTCGGTACCCCAAAAAAAAAAGTTAATGTAGATCTGAAAATATTTACAGCATAGATGGAGGAAATGCTACAATTTTGATAAAATAGTTTGTTGTTAGATTTATGTTCAAATGCAAAATTCATAACTTGACCAGTGACCTTAACTCCTTCCCCAGCTTCAGATCTCAATGACACTCACCTTTTGCTTTGAATTTCTGGAGTACACCCTCACAGATACTTGCTTGAGGACTGTAGTACACCCAGCTCTTCTCTCTGGAAAGAATACTTTTGCTGCCAATTTAATACTTAATCTCCTACTCATATTTTAACCATTGTTTAAAATTTACTTCTTAAAGAACATTTCCCTGGCTTCCCAATCGATAGTGATATAACATCCCATTCTTACTAATTATAATGGTGCTTATAATACTTTGTACTACCATGGTTATTGATGTAGTTATATTTTTACTATCTGTTATTGATGATCTCCTTAGAGATCATATGGTCCCAGTTACTTTAAATTATTTTACAACTTGTTTATCTTTGAACTGTACTCATCAAATATGACTTTTAAAAATTTTATTCCTATAGAAAAAAATAGGAAAATCATGAACACAAAGGAATCACATTGTTCTTTAGCTTTTTGAGCATCTACTGGTAGCAAGCATCAGAGTTAAATTCCACAGCACTAGAAGTAACTTTCTTTTATTAGATCTTTCCCAGAAGTTATAAGAATAGGAAACCAGAAAAGAGTTAGCAATTTTTAATTATGGCCAAATTAACAGAGAATTCCATCTAACATAATTTTTGATGTCTAATGATGATATGTTTATGTCCATACCTCCATCAATGGAAATGATTAAGGATATTAATGATCATACTTTCAAAAATTTTCAGTATACTGCATATGTATTTCAAAGGATATCTCTGACAAATTGCATTTAATAATTTCTTATCTATATTTTTTCACATTTAACATCTCTTGAAATTGGAAAACACATTGGAATTGAGTACATCAAAACTGGTGAATGCTTTACTTGAAAGATTCTAGTAATACCAAGAAATTACCAGTGTGAAAGTTTTTTGTTTTATTTTTTTGACTCAATGAAATGCAGGTACACAAGTAAGAAAAAATTTGGAGATTTTTAAAGAAAAGTATGATATCATTGCTGTGGGCACACTAGATCTACTTTCTTTTGCATTTCCAATATCTAGTAGTTTCCCAGTGCTATTACAAAATTTGAGAGGTAAATCAACTTAAAAGAAAAAAAGTCTTAGAGTTTCAAAGGTCTTTAGTCTATGCTCACAAGTGGTGAGTCCGAATATCATGAAGGAAGTAGGTGGTAGGGCACAGCTGCTTAGTTCATGTTGTTGCGAAGCAAAGAGAATTTCATTTTATAACAGTCGCTTCTCTGAAACCTATTAAACTATGAGTTCATAAATGTATTAATCCACTGATGAAGTGAAAGCTTTTATGATTCAATCATTTCCACAATGCCCCTCCCACCTTGAAACACTGCTCACTGAGGACAATCCTTCAATGCAGAGCTTTTGGTGGACATTTAAGTTCCAAACCATAACACCATGGTTTCATGATTCTTAATGAAGTTTGGAAATAAATTCAGTAAGAACCTTGCATACCTATTCAGCTCCTTAAAATTTGCAAGCATAATCATAAGCTCTTCTTGATTTTAATGTCTTGACTACTGTGTATAGAAGAGAGAAGATGATGGGTTATCCCTTCCTATAATTATAAACCGACTTGAGAGTATTACATTTTGGTAGCTATCTTGCTAATTAGCATTGAAGTCAGAAACCTTAGTATCTGTTTTATGGACAAGCTACAGTGGTAACACTGAAGTAATGTGTTAGTTGTGGACTTTGAAGGTTGGTGTTTTGGTTGCTGTAACCATGTTTAATGAGGGCTCAGTGGTGTAGTATACAGTTACCTGTTTGACTGTGGCATCTGCACCTTGCGCTTGTCAACACTGATGCAAGGTGTGGCCATGGTAGCATTAGGAATTGATGTATGCCAGCCTGTGTAACTCCAGTTTTTCATCAGGACAGTGACCTGCTGGACCGGCGGAAACATTGCTTCACTGTGCAGTCTGAATCTGGGGAGGACCTCTACTTCTCCGTGGAGTTAGACAGTGACCTCGCCCAGTGGGAAAGAGCCTTCCAAACAGCCACTTTTCTAGAAGTGGAACGGATACAGGTGAGAGGCTGTGGAATGTAGAATCCCTGCTTTTCAGGGGTATGTATTTAATCTCCTAGAATTCTAATTTATGCTTAAAGTGGTATAAAAGTAGCTCAGTGAACCTTGACCTCTTTATCAAATATATTCACAAGAACTAGCCATTATTGTCAAATGAATAATAAGGATGCTTGGAAGTTTTAATTTTCTCACAATTTTATCCTTCTAGGCTATTTCCTAGGACCCATCAAAAATACATTTCTAATTTCAGTTGGACGGTACTCTAACTTGAGTCTGACACCCCAATTTCAGTGAATTGTTTACAAGACCATGTCCTGTTCCCCAGACAAGGACACCTAACTTGCAGCCTGCTCCCTCCTCCATTCACTTACAATTCTCTTTCTTCCCTTCCCTTGTCTAAGCCCTTCAAATCCAATCGTGACTGAAACTGTTTATTTTAAAGATTCTATTATCTATGGACATTTTTCTGATTTCTCGTATGTCCAGCCCAGTAATTACAACTCCTTCCTGAACATTCCTTTCCTATTCTTTTGTCTTCTGCCTTGTGAAAACAGTGTCACCTTCTTTGGTTCATTTTCTTAGGACCACTTACATTCTGTCTTGGGCTGGAGTGGTATGCTTGTCACTTCCTCCACTAAACTGTAGGAAGCTTGAGTTATATTATTCATCTATCAACTGAAGTATCATGCATGTTGTACATCACAATTATTCAATAAATATTTACTAAATTGTATTTCTTCAGAATGGAGTCATATCTAAATCAAAATTCATAGAACCTTCAGTTTTACAATTCAAGAGAGTACAAAATGGAAGCCAGAATTGTTCTGTGGCTGACCTGTAACAGATCTAAAAGTTAGGATGCCCTTGTCCCATGCAAAAGGATTCACAAAGCCTAAATGGACCCTTAATTTTGAAAACCAGTATGATAATACTACAACTTTGATGACACCAAAATGTTTATCTGTAATAGGAAATCAATATGTGTGTTAAACTGATTATTTTTTCACACTATAAACCTCAATATCCACCTTATCAATTTGTGTTAACGTGACATTACAATTAGAGTAGAAATAGAGAAATCTCAAATTTAAATTGTTTCATTTCTACTTGACATTTTTAGCAACTCTACTTTTGTCTTCATATATCTAAAAATTATGAGATAGCTGAAAATACTTTTCATAATTTACCTGTATCTAAATCTATTAAAATAGATATTTTAATATCAAACTGACAGGATGAAAAATCGTAAACATTATTTTATTCTTAGTATCGCTTCTCAGCCTTTTGGCTAAGATCAAGTGTATTTTATTCTTAGTGTCAAAATCTAAAATCATTTAAAAAACTAAATATACTTTAATTGAACACCAATTGAAATTTTGTTATTTATATTTTTTTAGGCTTTTCCACTTACTGTTTTTCTAGAAAATTCCACTTCACTTAGAAAAACAACTGTGTGACAAATTCTGCAAGTTGATTCGAAGTTCAGATTTTATAATAAGTACCTGTTGTCTAGAAATGAGACAGAGAAGAAATTATGTGTTTGCTTTGTATGTTAATTACTATTCTGGGATTTTGGACTTCGAATTCTCTAAGATGTTGTTCAGTGGAATCCTTTGAATTATGTTCTTACCAACTTCCAATGCCAGTTTAAGATGCATGTCAGAAATGAGAAGTAACATACTTAATTTTTAACTTTAAGTTTTTCTATATACTATAATTTCTGTTCGTGTATATTTAAAATTAGCAATCATTCGCTGAATATTTTGGTAGTGTGATTTTCGATATTAAAATATTTGAATGTATTTATATTAAGAATTATGTCTTTTACCTTTATATTATCAATATTTCACTCTTATTAAATTTAGTTAGAAAATAAAATGGAATATAAGTTGTACTGGAAAATCAGCAGAAAGGAAGAAATTCAATAAACTGATATCATCATTTATTTCATAAATAAATTTACTTCTTGCTTTGAAATTGTAGCTGTTAACAAGACTACACTAAGATTTCCTGTCTTCTAATCTTTTTTAAACAAATGTTCAAATTGTTTCTAATCTGTAACATACTTAAGAGTGATATAAATACTTACTTATTTGAAAGGATGACCCATGGAAAGCATGCATTTCTAAAATATTCCACAATGTCAAATGAAAAATTTAAAATTAAAATAAATATATCAAATAATGAAACAAGATAATGAAAATTTATGTAAGTAAAATCTTACATTTCACCCATGTTAAGCTACTGGTAACAAATCTAATTCGTTTTCAGTATTTAGTGTCTATAATCTTCTCAGAATAAATGAAAGCTACTTGTAAAAAGCAAGTTTTAAAACCTACACTAATTTAATTTGAATTAATTTGCCTTTTTAAAGTAACTTTTACAGAAAATATGCATTACTTTTAAAAGTTTTTAAAAAATTAAAGGAAAATAAAAGTTTATTTTACGTAATTTATGTCATTTTGAAGTGTTTTTGTTTTTTGGTTTTTTTTGTACCGGGGATCGAACTTGGGTCCTTGCACCTGAGAGGCAGGCGGCTGAACCATTGGGCTAAATCCCCGACCCTGAAGTGTTTCTATAAATATTTTGTCTAGCTACAGGCATTTAGCCACCATCAGAAAGGGCATTCTAAAAACTTTATGTTGTCAATGATTTATCTTCAAATATTTCATAATATATAAATATAAAATTCTTTTAAAATATAACTAAAAATTCTTTAAAAGTGTCTGTTTAAGCTTCCCTAAAAATAATAATTTTATCATCTTTTTCTCTTATAATTCAGTTACCTTTACATAAACAGAAATTAAACAGAAAATATTTCAATATTAACACATAGTGCACTTGTGATATATATTTATTAACATTATGTTATTGAATTAAACTTAAATAGGTCTCTAGAGTATATCTATTTTCATTTAAAGATTGTTGATATGCAATTTAAATAATATTGCTAAACTTAATACAAAGTAATCAATGCACTATACTAAATGTATTTTTACCTAGAACATTCTTTTGTTTCTGCTTTTTGCCTTTTGTTTTTTGTGAGACAAGATTTGACTATGTAGTTCAGTCTAGCCTTGAGCGCACTATGTAGCCCAGGCTGGCTTCGAACTCACAGCAAATCTTCCTACCTCAGGCTCCCAAGTACTGGGATTACAGGTACATGGTACCATCCCAGCTAGAATTTTTTTTTTTTAAAGACAATACTTGAAATTAGAAAACAAACCTAAATCAGGAGAAAATGATATAGTCTTAAGCATTTTTTAATACGGACACTTTTAATAAAGTACTAATGAATGGATACAGATATGCAAGATGTCCATGTATTAAGCAAATATAATTACATATAAAGTGCACTTTCGAAGCTCATTAAGCAGGACCTCTAATCTTTTGTGAAAAATTTTTCTTCATGGGTAATTTGGCCTGGTCTCAATTTTCTTTTCTAAAATTAGACTTAAAATATGAATATCACTTTTTGGTGAAGACAACTTGTAGTATTTAGCCATGATTACAGTCAAAATATGATTCATTTAATATATGTTATGTAAAATATTACAAAACAAATACTATATAAAAATTGTCATTTAAAATGTGAAATATGTAGCTCACTGTCTTACTGATCTTATATGTGAATTACATATATTTGCTACATTTCATATACAAGAAGTGAATTACAAATGAAATTATATTGTGAGACTTTACACAGCAAAACCTTGGCTTGAGAGTATAATTCTTTCCAGAAACATGCTTGTAATCCAAAGCACTTTTATATCAAAGCAAATTTCCCCATTAGAAATCATGGAACCTTGGACAATTATTTCCATAGAACAAAAAATTCACATAAAAATGATTATAATACTTTAATATAATACAAAATAAAAAATTCAAAATATAAAGAAAAACAAATTAATCTGTACTTACCTTTGCAAACATGGCTAGTGTGAGGGAGACAAAAGAGAGGAGAATAATTGTGTAAGACAGACTTCACTGTCACTATGAGAATCCCTGCTATCTATTGGATCAAGGGAATCTCTTCCTTTTTGTGCAACTTTAACAAAGAACCTATCCAGCAATACACTTTTAACTCCTTTTGAGGATTTCACAGAAATATGACAATGCAACGTTGTCAAACAAATTCATAGCTCACAGTGTTACAGTCTTACTGGGGTGGTGTTTTCTACCAAGTTTTGCACTGTTTTCCACATTTTCCTATTCTCATTTGCTGTGATTCCTCCACTTTTCTCTCCTCCTTCCTTGCAGACAAGATCTTTTCCACAGCCTCATATTATTGGGAGAGGATCACCTACAATCCTACAGCGAGAGAGAGAAAGAGAGACAGAGAGAGAGAGGGAAAGAGAGAGAGAGGGAGACAAAAAGAGACAGAGAGAAAGACAGGAGAGAGAGGAACCATTGATCACATGATGTTCAGCTTCATGAACTGCTGGTATAACAAGACATCACTCGTATATTAAGAATGTTTGCTTGTCTGTAGAACACTGGCAGAACAAGCTGCTTACAATGCAAGATTTTACTGCATAGTAAAATTGGAAGTTTCACTATAATTTGCAATTAAATGTAAATGAAGGCATCCTATGTGTACTATAATGCATCATGTTGCATATGAAACCCAAATTATTTCATATTTGATTTTATCTTATTTTTAAATTTTAGTGCTCATATTTGTTAATCTTAAGCGTTAATATAACTAGAACTACTATATAATCTGATTTCAATGTGAAAATCCGTTACTTGTATTTTTAATTAATTACCTTCTGTTGCATGGTTGAGGATAAAACCTGTTGGCAAGCACTGTACCACCATGCTACATCCCCAGGCCATACATATTGATTTTTAAAGAATCTGTATTTCAAACAAGTATAGGACAATGGTAAAATACCTTTGGATAATGGCTTATATAACATGGAAGAACAAATGCAGACTCTTAATTTCAAGATGTCTTTTGCCTTGGTTACAGACTCTATATAACTGTTCCTGCCAGTTCTTTATAATAATATCCATGAAACTGGTGTTCTGAAATTTTAATTTCATCTTAATAATTCATCCTAATTAATTTCATCTTTAATAATAATTCTACTTTGGCGTAATAAAAATGGGGTGATATTTTAGCCTTAGGATATAACAACTTAATATAATCTCACCTAAACATAAAAGTTTTGTAACAATTTATTGTCAATATAGCAAAGAAAGATAGTTGTGCACAATGTAAACAGATACTGAGGAATAGAAGTGGAAGTTTGACCCTGAGAATCTATTGTGAGATCAAAGAAACATTCTTAATTTGTTTTATTATAGTGAGAGGTTTATAGAACTACCTTCCTTTGTGCAATTATTTCTGGTATTAAATTAGACATTGTGTAAACTACGTAATATAGAAGCTGTCACATGCCCCTTAAACTAACAATGTCCTCTATTCTCTCTAGTGCAAGACATACGCCTGTGTACTAGAAAGTCATCTAATGGGCCTCACAATTGACTTTAGCACAGGATTTATCTGCTTTGATGCTGCAACAAAGGTAATGTGTTCAGGTTGGCTCTGCAAAATATGTTGCCAACATTCTCATTCAAGAACAAGTGAAATGCCTTCAAACTCCTTTCATCATTTAATTGCCTGTCATGTGTCAAACTTGAGATCTTTATTTGTTGGTCAAAGATAAATTATATTTTAGTCTGTTTATGGAAAATTTTGAATTATAATCATGCACTACAAAACATAACTTTGTTAATATAAATCTATATTAATTTATAAATACAAATATAGACAACAATGTGTATTTTGTTTGTATTTTTGCTTTCTCCCTCTTTTCATAAAGAAATGGCTTCATACTTGAGAGAACATTTTCATCCCTAAGGAACAAATTTTTTAAAGATTTCCTTAATGACTTTTTTTGTATCAATATCTACAAGGTGAAAATAAGGAAAATAAATTTTTATAAGTGGCAGCTTAGCACTATGTGTAGTATGGTAGAGTTTTGAGTCTTGAGGTTTCTAGCCAAGATGGACACCCATTGTAAACACTTGACTGAAGAAGGGCTTTGAGCAATCTGATGAGCTGGGTGAGATGCACAGGAATAATTAAAGGTGCCTCCTCAACGAGTCATACTTTAAAAACTAATCCAACATGGCGATTATAGAGTGACACAATAAAGCCAAAACATTATGCGTTACTTTGTTATGTAACCAGAATGATCTTAATGTTCTGCTGACCCACGCACAACTGCTACTCTGACTCCAATCACTGCTGCACAATCTGACTGTGGCTCTGGTCCCCAGGAAACACATGCCCTTCCTGTCCATTAGAATGTATCTCCCTAGATTCATTCTACTTCCTACTCTATCCAAGAATGGTGCAAAGTATCAACCAAAAGACTCCTTCTCACTGATTTCTGGATTAGTAAATAATCTTTTACTAGAAAACACACATTTTATCCAGAAGTTAAGGTTTGCACAGGATTCTTACAAGCACATACCAACAAAATAAAACAATGACACAGATGTGTGAGGAAGATGGTGTGCTTTGATCTTGGGAAGGATGACAATGTAGTGGTGGGGTACAGCAAGTCATAGCTAGGTAGAATGCCATGCGTGCTCACAGAACTTAGTAGACTTCATGACCAGCAATTGAGATTGTCATGCAACATTTAAATTATCTACAGACGGGCAGTGTTTCTTTTTATCAATCACATGAAATTAATTGCCACACTAATCCAGGTCAGATTTGGCCACCTAGTGTATGGACTTTGCCCAATGCCAAACAAACACTCCTATAAATTCCAGTGATCCTTTTGATCAATCTGCCATCAAATCAGGATAGGCTCATGAATATTAAATTAATTTAATCAATTAACTACTTTAATGATTTAAATATTCAGCTAACTAGGTAACTCATTTTAGAAATAAACAACAGATAAAGTCTGATTTTAAAAAGTAATATCACCAGTATTGTCGCCAAACTGTATTACATGAATGTGGGTCATAAATTAGTAAATGAGACAGAAACAAAAGTTATCTATCTGAACACATATTAAGTATCTGAATCTCTTCTGAATATATGTTTAAGGCTAGTAAAATCTAAATCCATTTTAGTGTCCTGGTCATTCTTTTTGTAATAGAAGAGAAAACCATGATGTTCACAATCTTTCCAATATAAGGGTGAAATTCTGCAAGGAGTAAACTGGGATTGAGTAATTAGTAAAGAGAATCAAAGAAAATTGGTATAATTTCATCCAGGGAATACCATTTAGTAGGGAATAAGAATTTGGTTATTGTAAGCCTAACATGAAGGAAATAACAAGGATTTCAGGAGTAGCAGCCACCATCCTTTCAATTTTTTTATTCTATTGGAAACATCAACCTTTAAGGCAATCTGAGGTTTGAGAAGGAAGAAAATCTACAAACATCATAATGAAGATGATATTATTCATTACCCAGACTGTGACACATGGAGAGTAAAAGTGAGAGGGATTGATAATCATGTTAAGATGGCAGGCATCAAATGAAAGAGTCTTGGGCAAACTGCTGAGCAAACTTCACTGCAAGAAGCTTGCCCCACTCAGTGGAATGTCTGGCAGTCACTTTTAAATACAAATGGGGTAGTTGTTACATACAAACTAAAATCTATCTTGCTCCAATATTTTATTAAAACAAGTAATACCAACTATTTTCTCTCCACTTGATATTCTTGTGGAAAGTGCCCTTAAGAAAATATAGTCAGAAGATTTTTTTAGTTACAGCAAGGTCATTGCAACAAATCTACTCATACTCTATTAGCTGAATGCATTTTATTCTGCACTACATCACAACCAAGTCTTCCAAACTTAAAGTCACTGAGGAGCAAACCAAATATCCTATGATGAAGAAAATTCCAAGCAAAGGGAGGATTCTGTTTTGAGTTATTAAATGAGTTCCAGATGAAGCAGACATTGTCTTGCTAATATCAGCAAAGGGGAGAATAGCTGCATCATTATTTTCTTTAAACTTTATTTTTCATTTTTATGAGAATTTTAAAGTAATGAGTAACAGATATAAGCAATAATGAGAAATAAAGCTAAAGAAGGGATTGGAGACTTTTATCATAGAGAGTGAGAGTCAAACTGATTTTAGATGGCAAAACAGTGCTAAAAATTTGGAGGTAGACTCTTATCTGGATATCAAGCTAATTCTTATTACTGGCCATCTGTGCTTGAAAGTTCTTCAAGAAAAGTACTTGAATTTTCCAGAGTACAACACATACTGAACAGCACACTATTTCATGTGGAGTGTTTTCATGATATCCCCTGAAGATTGATTCTACAATCATTGCAATGTAAATAGATGTTATACTACATTGTTTAAGAAACAATGACAAGAAAGAAAAGTCTGTACATGTTCAGTACAGATGTATTTTTTAAAGAATATTTTCCACCTATGGTTGATTAAGTCTACAGATATAGAACCCACAGATATGCGGTAGGGCGTAAGAGGGGCACAAGTGTATAATGTACAATTTACTGTTTACCTCGGTGTTACTGGATGATCCGTTCACAAAAGTTTATTGCCATACCTCAGTTTGCACTTTGGAATGTTCATCCTTACCAAAACAGTCTTTTCAGTGTTAGAAAAGGGTATCATTACTTCTATGTCAAAGTACAAATTTGTAATTCTTATATAATTTACATAACTAAAAGTATATATTAGTTGCCATTACATTCATTTACATTTTAATTACACTTTTTTCTCTACACAGTATAATTTTATTCTGTGAATAATAAAACAAAAATAAAAATTTGCCAAATAGGCATTGTAATATAAATGGCTTAAAAGTTCTATTCAGAATAATAATCTTTGGGAAATTTCAGTTTCTGTTTGTTGCTGGATACCAGTGAGCTAGTTCTGGTTTTATTGCACAATACTGGGCCAAAACAAATAATCATACTTAGTAAAATTTTAAAGAAAGTTTCCTGTGAAAGGGTAATGGATTATTATCACAGATAGATGACAAATAACTTTAATGAGACTATCAGCAGTTAATTCTGCTAAAGAATTTTAAAGAGAATGCAAAGGTTATTATCCCCCATTTTTGACATAGAATGTATACACTTTTTATTCATGTGATGAGTGTTTAAGCTTTTTCTCTTTCTGGTAAGGAAAGAGTGTGTCTAATATTGGTCATTCAGAGCTGAACACGGAACTTAATTATAGTACGATGTAATAAAACGTTATATGTTCCTTCATGTATCATGTCCAAGATTACTAACTTGGAATGACTGAGCTATTGGAATTGCATTACGTTTACTACTAAAAATTTCAGGTCTTCACTTGCAGTCATTACTCACAGGTGTATAAGATTTTGAAGGTGTATTTTGTACTGACTTCCCTTCTTGATCTTCTTGATTTCTTTTCCTTCCATCTACTTTTTAACCCATTTCAATTGATATTTTCTTTTTTCAGTTTTTATTTGTTATTAGTACATGTACATTACATAACAACACATGTATTAGTATGTTACATAACAATACATTTCTTTTGGGAACTTGGTACGTGTACATAACACATCTTAATTGTTTTCATCTCCTTCCTCCTCCCTCTGTCTCTTCAACACCTTCTTGTTTGAACAAAATGTAACACCCTACTTCCTATTATCTATTTTTTATTTTGTTCTTTATTTACAGTTTTGGTTTTTCAAGCTTAAAAACCATAAGGTATTTAAGCCTGTATGTCTGATTTCTGATAACTTATCATTATGGTCTCAAGGTGCATCCATTTTCCTGCAAATGACTCCAGTTTATTCTTTTTTAGGGTACATTGTGTTTAAATGCCACATTTTCTTTCTTCATCCCTCTGTTGATGGCTGTATAGATAATGTGATTTAGCTATTATGAATTGTGCTGCTATAAACATTAGTATTATTGTAATATGATGCCTTTAACTTTTTCAAGAAAAAGCAATAGAAGGGGAATATCTGGGTAAAATGGAATTTCTAGTTTTAATTTTTTGAGGAATCTCCATAATGATTTCCAGAGTGTTTGTAACAGTTTACATTCCAACCAAAAATGTACAAGAGTACCTTGACCCCTGCGGCCTTGCCAGCATTTGGTATAATTTGATTTCTTGATGAAAGCCATTCTTTCTGAAATGAGATGGAATCTTAGTGTTTTAATTTGTGTCTCTGGTGGCGCACAATGTTGAACCTATTTTCAAGAATCTATAGGCCATTCATACTTCTTCTTTTGAGAAATGTCCATTTATTTCAATTGTCCATCTTTTGATTGGCTCTTTTATTTGGGGGTCTAACTTTTTGAGTTATTTAGATATTGCAGATATTAGTCCTTTGTCTGAGGAATAGCTGTCCAAACTTTGCCCATTCTGTAGGTTGTCTCTGCACTCTGTAGTTTCCTTGGGTTTGAAGAAGCTTGTTAATTTGATATGATCTTTTCTGTTGGTGCTGGTACCATTTTTGTGTCATTGGAGTTCTGTTCAGAAAGTGCTTACTTATGCCTATGTCTTCAAGAGTTTTATCTATTTTATCTTCCAGCAATTAAGTGTTTCTGTTTTAACATTTAGATCTTTGATTCATTTTTATTTTAGTTTAGTACATGGTGAGATATATGAGTCTTGACACAGTTTTCTGCTTGTGATATTCACTTTTACCAGCATCGTATATTAAAGAGGCTATCTTTCCTCCAGTGTATGTTTTTGGCCCCTTTGTCAAAGGTCAGATAGCCAAATATGCTTGGGGTTGTTTCTCTATCCTCTCTGTTTCATTGACCCACACACTTGCTTTGTTGCTACTATGATGCTGTTTTTTACCACTGGAGCTTTGCAGTAGAACCTGAGGTCCAGGATTGTGATACACTCTGTTTTGCCCTTGTTGCTCAGAATTGCTTTTGCTATTCTATGCCTCTTCTTGTTCCAGATGAATTTTAGGATTATTTTCTCTAGTTTTGTGAAGAAAGCTATTGGTATTTTGATTGGGATTGCATAAATCTGCATAATAGTTTTGGACATGTGGTTATTTTTACTATATTGATTCTTCCTATTCAGGAACAGGGATATTGTTTCATTTTCTAGTGTCTTCTTCACTCTTCTTTTTCAGAGTACTGAATTCTTTTACTTCCTTGGCTATGTTAATTCCCAATTATTTAGTTTTTCTTAATGCTAATGTGCATAATACTGTTTTCCTAATTATTTTTTCAGTGAATTCATTATTGGTATACAAAAATGCTGCTGATTTTTGTGTGTTCATTTTGTATAGTGCCACATACTTGAATTAGGCTATTAATTCTATGAGTCTTTTGGTGGAATTTTTTGGATCTTCTATGTAGAGGATCATGTCATGAGTATACGTGCATTACTGCAATATGATGATTTTAACTTTTTTGGAAAGATATCCAGAACAGGTATAGCTGGTAAATTTCTATTTTTCATTTTTTAAAATTAACTTTAAGTTGTGACAGGAATGGTAAAATTATCCAGGAAAACATCCTTAAGGAAAAGATAGAACTTAGTAACAGAGGAGAGGAGAAATCATTCTTGTGATTAATTAAGAGCCAGATTATTAAGGAAGTTTCATTAAGGAATTTTGTGTTCTTCTTAAAAATAAAGGAACACCTAGAAGAGTTTCAAGCATACCAAGGTAACAAACCTAGTAATAAAGTATGTGATTATGATTAATAGAGCCTGGTCAAAACCCAAATTCTGAATTCCAACAATCCAGGAGGTGTCTCCCACTGTGAGGTTCCTAACCAGACCATTCTTATGGAAAAGAAAGTCAAAGGAAAATATTATTGCAAAATGGGGGAGGTAATCATAGTTTATCCACAAAAGTAAGTGCAAGATGCTCAATACAAATGAAAGTTAAATTTCAAGGAGAGACAAATAAATTGGGGCCACATGATAAGGGGCCAGTGCATGTTTGACCTAAATCTTATTTGTATTATGGAAAGACACTCTAAGGTACAGCTTGTGTGTGTCGACAATATGGAAGTAATGGACATTTATGCTTTCCTTTGATGATTTTAGAGGAATAACTTCCTAACCTCTTTAAACTATGAAATTTTATTAAAAAGTAAAAAAGCAAATTAAAAAGGGAACTTTTTAGTCTACACCAAACCAAGAAAAGCTGAGTTCTAATTTTTGAAATGAGGATGAAGGCATCCTGGACCTCACACCTGGAACTGCACAAGTGAGGCCTCCCACTTGCTCTTTATCATGGCGCAGCCTAGGAATCTGCTGAGGACTTGGAGGGCTGCATTGGCTGCAGCTGGAGTGCAAGGATTATTCATCTGTGTAAAAGTCCATTCTGAGGATGAGGACAACATAAATCCTCAGTCTTAAGCCTGTGTGCAAGTAAAAGTCATTATTTATTACATGATTTCTGTTTCCCTGGTGGCGTGTCTGAAACCACTGATTGCCCAAAATTATGATAGTTTTGTAGTTTTTCTTCTTTTATGTTTTAATTTTTAAAATTGAGAAATGCTAGGATAAAATACTTAAAATAGCTTCTTTATTGCAACATACATATGAATCAATACTGACACAGAAAATTAAAAATATTTTGAGGTTATGATTAGCTAACCCAACTATGAAGGTTATAAATAGGAAGTAAATAAAAGTAACATTCTTAGATATGCTAGAAGCTATTATAATGGTTATTACTAGTTTTCATTAAACATAAATTGAAAATATTATCTGAGGTAAATTTATAAAATCCATCCACAAGTATGATGACTTTCATTTTAGGAACTTGTGTGCAGTAAGAGACAAGGTAACCCTAAATGAAATCACCTTCTTCTAGTTTTCTCTATAAAATTGGAGGATTTAATCCTGTTACATAAAAAATATGCTTCAAAATTAAACTCAGTGTTCACAGATAGCATTTGTATTTCCTGAAATATCTTTATCTATATAGTGCTTTCAATTCTTTAAAATGACACTGAGTTTTATAGTGTTTCAAAGGTAAAATTTGAAAGTTAAAATGGCTTACATTTACAATTTTCATCACCAAGAATCTTCACTATGGCTTGGATGTTTTAAAGAGATCTGATCTCATATTTCTTCAAAAGTATATAACATTCATTTACATGGACACACACAATATTTGTTTTCGAATTTTTCTATAGAGTATACTATTATAATTTTAATACAAATTCTTCTCTCTCATAATAGAATTAAAAATTTATGCTTTTTATGCTGTATTATTTAGTAATCTTTCAAATATTTCACATCAAATGTAGTTATTAAGAATCTAATTTTAATGTATCAAAGTGAATACATTCTTCAAACATTTTCTATGCAACTAGAAATCCTAACAATGCATATGCTGTTATGTAGTTATAAAAATATTCACAATAAACTTTTGTAGTTTTAAAATAACATATTTTAATTTTTCCTCCCTAATTATGTAAACTACAGCTCAAAAAAATACATAAACAGCTATTTGTTGAAATTTTTATATTCTTTTTTAGTAAATCATTTCTTTTTTTGCTTTTAGGAGGATAAAGAACATTGTATTTATTGCAAAACAAACTCAGTCATTTAGGGAAACTATCCATCAGGTAATTTTGTTTTTAATCCTCAAGCACTTCAACATAGCCCTAAAGTAAATGTTCAAAACAGAAGTCTTAACCCAAATTTTTATGTAGGTTATTGTGTAAATATAACAAAAATTTCCTGCCTTTTTAATTCTCTCATGCAATGTATTCACATTATAAAGTAATGTGGAAATTAACACAAATTTTATTGCTTATGCTTGTAATTAAAACAATATAAAAACAAAATCAGGTAAGAATCAAAAGTCTTTTCTAATGTAACCTTTCCATATTTTTTACCATTGGATATTTTTTCTTCATTTTAAACTTTTAATCTAATTCCTTTTTATAACTTTTGATACATTTTTACATTTTCAGTGTTCATTTATTATTATAACTAAGAATATTGGATCTAAATTTTTTCTAATTGTATTTTTAGTTTGTCTTTTCTTGAAAAAACATTAAAATTTTTATTAATTCAACTATTAATCTCTGAAACTCACATATTAAATCAGAATAATAGTAGCTGTGTTGCTATCAATAGCATTGTACTAAAATTAAGAAAATGATTTTTTTTAAAAATTGGAAACTATAAAACATAGATTTTTCAAGCATTTAAGGTTTATTTCCATTCACCCATATTTTAATAGACTTTGTCTCCACCACAAACATGTCCTTTGAGCATGCCTAAGAATCCGTGTGGCTCTCCTTTATATATGTCTAGGAATCCATGTTACTCAGCTGTTACTATAACAAATACCCGAGACAATCAATTGAAACTGAGGAAAAGTTTTTCTTGACTCACAGGGTCAGAGATTTTAATCCATGCTTCATGGTCCCCATTACTTTGTGAAAAACTATGGTGAAAAGCTGTATGATAACCAGAGCAGGTAGCAGAGCAAGCTGTTCATTACCTGGAAGCTAAGCAGTGAAAAGAGAAAGATTGGGGCTAAAATTTCCTTTCATGGCCCTAAATCTGAGACCTAAGACCTCTAACCTTCAACTCAAGGGCTGTTGAAGAACACTTTTCCAAATTTTAGCAAATCTATTATTTTTTCCCCTGTCTGTTTTAAATTCCCCCGAATACATCATTAGGCTGCCTCTGTCTTCCCAAACTGAACATAGGCAAGACCTTTGAAAATCACAAAGCAATTATAAGCCTACTTACTTCATTTCTCTAAAATATACAGCTTTCTCACAGGGTTGTTACAAAATTTAAACAAGAAAGCATATGTGGTGTGTGTTGCACAGTAAATGGTACCTGAAAAGTCTGTACCAATGGATGGATGCTTTATTAACATCCTTCATTCACTGCTGAATATCTCTGGCCACAACAGAGCATGAGCACCAACCCACACCCTACCATTGTGTTGTCATTCTCAAGATGTCAAAGCAACAATTTGTCTTCCAGGACTCAAGATCAATTAGTGTGTTTATTGTCTGTTACATTATAGTCCTTGTAGGTTTCTGGCTTCGTAGTGGTATTTATACTTCTAGTGCCCAGTGGGAAAGACTAACTTTGAACAAGAAGTGATAGGTTTAATGTTTCTCAGCAAAGAGAGTTTAGGACAGCATGAACGTGCATAAACCAAGTTAAAGGGTCCTGGGTGATACTTGGATAAAATTACATTTCACCTGAGAATTTGTGGTCCTAAGTAACTATGTGGGCACATCATGGAAGAAGATTGAGCTGCATGTGTAAAGGACCTGAGGCATCAGAGTGCTGACAGATGAAGAGAAGAATTATGGGTATAGCCCAGGAAAGTATTCAGGCACCAGATGACAAGGAGCCTCAGATATTGTGTTGAAGATTTGGGTCATGTATCTATTAGCTGTGGCCACAAAAGTGCCACTCAATACATGATGGTAAAATATCAGTGCTTTACAACAGAACATCTCACGTGTCTGTTGGATTCAGATGATCTGTAGCTTGAATGGTTCATGTATGTGTTGAGAATGACACTGCTATGCTCCTTCTTTGTTCTTTTTGGAGGACCAGGAAATTAGCCCAAGCATGCTCTTTTCTTGCAGATCACAAAGGAGAAAGAGAAAAGCCCTTGATTGTGTGAACATGCATTAGGCTTTGTGATGGGAACAAGGGCAGAGTTTCACTGGTCAAAATGTCATGTGACTGGGGCCACAACCAAAAAGAGGCAGATCACCCATGTCCCAGGGAGAGAGAGCAATTCAGAGTTACTTTGCAACAGGTCTGAATACAAAGAGTGGTGACCATTGGGGCCAATGTGGCCACAGTTCTAGTCCACTGAAGATGGATAACAAATGTTATACAAATTGACATGATCTAGTTTAAAACCACTCTGGCAGCTTTGTGCGGAGGAATATTTCACTTGTAGCTTAGAAGTGGGGATGTGCAAATTCAGAGCAGTGAGGAATTGAGGAGCAATAGGGAAATTCAGTCAATGGGGCTATGATAAGAGGATTGGATTCAGTATAGCATTGAGTTTTCTGAACTGAACAACTCTGTGCAAAAGACATTCACTGGTTTTGTCTTAGTTCCATTTCTCATTGCTGAGACAAAATGCCTGACACTCAAAGTTAAAGGAGGAAAGGTTTATTTTGCTCACAGTTTGTAGAGCTATCAGTCCATAATCGGCTGGCTTAAAGGCAAGGTGGATGACAGACGGGCATCGCAGAAGAGAAAGAGTTCCCGTCATGCAGAAGGTAGCAAAAGCAAGAAAAGGGATCAACCACAGCTCTTTGCATCTCTTATATCTTTTCCAGAGTGCTTGGAGTGGGTAGTACTCACATCCTTAATCCTAATGCTCTTTTTTAAATTTTAAAACATTTATTCATAATTAAAGTTTTACCCACTAGGAAACCTCAGGCTTAGTTGCTTCATGAGTGAAACTCTTTTTTTTTAATTTATATATTTATTGGTACATTTTAGGTATACAATACATTTACATTTATCATTGGGTGCTTGTACCTGAACATGATGGATCTTGGTTCTTATTTTTTTCCCCATTACCTGTGTGCCCTTCACCCCCTCCACCCCTCCCTATTTACATAGACTTTGTTTCCATTTTTTTTTCTTTTCTCATAATTTTTCCTTTCCCTTCGTTCCTTTCCCCTTCCCCTCCCACCACCCCTACCCCTTTGGACGTTTTCCTATTTTCAAATTATCAATTATTAGTTTTAATCATTTTCATCCTTATTTACACTTTCAGTTTCTCACACTAGAGAAACTATTCGGTATTTACACCTGTGTGTCCTATTTATTTCACTTAAGAGGATGGCCTCAATGTGCATCCATTTAGCTATAAATGACTCTAGTTTCTCACTCTTTATGGCTGAGTAGTGCTCAATCCTAATGTTCTTAAGCCTAGCATTGAACCATGAATGCATCTCAGCATCACACACTCTGGATCCATCCACCTCTGAAAAAGTCCCACCTCTGACCACACGAGGCTTTGGGGGAACATCTAGATGCAAGCCATAACATTCTGGCCCCCTGCCCCCACAGGCTTATGCTCATCCCTTTATGCAAAAAACATTTAGCCCGTCTCTAATAGTTGTCAAAGTCCTAACAGTTTCAGCATTGCTGAAAAGTCCAAGTATAAAGTTTCCTCTGAGATTTAAGGCAAACTCTTAGTTGCAAGCCCCTGTACAAATGAAAAGAATGTTAAACACTTCCAACATTCAATGGTACAAGATAAACATTACCATTCCAATATGTACAAACAGGGAGATACAAATGAATGGGATCAAAGCAAGTCCAAAACCCAGCAGGGCAAAAATTAAATCCTGTAATTCCTTGGTCCAGCATCCAAGGCAATCTGTGGCAAGGTGTGAACTCCAGAGGGCTTCGTTAGCTCCACCCCTATGACACTTCTGGTGGGTGTAGCTCCCATGCTTTTTTTCTGTGGTTGGTTTTGTTCATTCCTCACAGCTTTCCTTGGTTAATCCATATCCTTGGCTTCTCCAAACTTCTGGACTCTCCACTGCATCTTTGACTTCACTCTCACAGCTTTCCACCCTGCCCTCTCAGGGACACACTGCCTAGTCTCCCAGAGCTTTTTCTGAAATCTGAGTGGAAGGAATCTGGAATCTGAGTCAAGAATCTTCCTGACTCCACAGCTCTTGCATTCTGCATATACCTAAAACCAGCATCATGTGGATGATGCCAGCGTCTGCTGCCAGCTGGATCAGTAGCCAGACTTCCTTCCCTCTTACCTATAGGGTTCCAGTGCCCATGAACTAAATCCCAAGGAACAAATTCCTGAGGCCACTGCCATTTTGGAACATGGTGTTTCAGGACTCTCTTCTCAAAGCAAAGTCACTTTTGCAATTTTGAGGTCACAAAGAGAGGAGATCTGCTGCTTCCTGTGATGCCCTCAGGCCATTTTTTCTATTTTCCTGTTCCTTCTCAGCAATCAAGATCTCCTCTGCTCTATCTTTGCAGTCCACAGCTTTACTGAGGCTTCCTTTCTGGCCAAACTCACAACATTTTAAATCATTCTGCTGGCCTCTTTGCTCTTGATTCTCAACATAAATCTGGCTAAAAGCCCCTAAGAGAAGCCATACCAACACTTCAACATTAGACTACCTTGAAATTTCTTCTACAAGATTAACTAGTCTGTTGCCCTTTATCTTATCTCAGGCAAAGTCTCTGTACATGAGCAAAATGAAGATAAACTTTCTTCCAAGGAATAACACACATTGTCTAGAGACCAACAGCCAAGGCAGTCCTTCCCAACAGAAACCTTCTGACCCTGGTCTTTACTGGCAGGACTTCATCACCCTTCTGGTGTCCTATGCTTTGACTAGAGTCTCTCATTATGTACTGCCTAAAGTGTTCCAGCTCTGCTTTTTTTAGCAGGCACCTCCAAACCTTTCCAAACTCTTCCCAAAGGCTCCTGAACCACATGGTCAGGTATAATCACGGCAATGACACCACTTCGCTGGTACCAAATTATGTCTTAGTTACTTTTCTCATTCCAGAGACAAAGTAACTGGACTCAAAAAGTTAAAGGAGGAAAGATGTATTTGGCTCACAATTTGTAGAGGTTTCAGTCCATAATTGGCTGGCTCCAAGGCAGGATGGATGGCGGATAGTTTACAATATATCTATTTATTCTCATGAAAGTAACTGTGTAGAGGTCAGTGAATGCTGTATATCCTTGGAAAAATGAGTTTACCTTATTTTTCCTGTGATACAAAATACTTGCTGTAGATCTTCTATTAGTTAGACTGACTTTTCTGAGTTTCTTGAAACAACATACTCTATCTTAGTGTGATACACAATAGGATATAGATATTAGAGACAGACAAGTCATATTATCAACATAAAACACTGAAATATAGTTCTTCCTGCTTCTCTCTGTACTATACGTTGCTGAATAATTGTCTGTACTCAAGTCAGGATAAGTTCTAGCCCAGGAGAATTCTTGGTTTCTAATAAAAACTGATTTCTGGTAGGCAAGTTTGTTCTGTTTTAACAAGGGCAACTGATACATGATATTACCCCAGATTATTTTCATAAATTTAATTTAGGCTGGAGCTGGGACCTTTCATATGAAATATATGTGACATCAATCCATTCAAGTATTGCACTTAAACATTCCTTCATTGTGAAATTCAAACTCATCTTCAGTGGCTTATAAAACTGCATGGCATGTTGCACTAAATCAAGATGATTCAACACAGAAAGAATGAACATGCATTCCAAGATAATTCACTATATGTTGCTAATTTAAGGAACACAGTTTTCTGAATACCTTTTATCTTGGAGTCAACTATAAACTATCAATTTATAGAAATATAAATTTTGAATTTTTAAATTATCCCCAGAGGGAAAAAAGAATACATGATTGATTCACATCAGCAAAATTAAAATTTAGTAACAATATTAGTAAATATGAAGAATACTGTTATATCAAAAATAAAGATACGCAGATACTTGTATATTGACTTTACATTTATTTAATAAGGTATCTAACCTGTCAGAATCAGTCCGCAGATGATACATTATCTATCTACTTAATATAGCTATCTCAACAAACTCAATTTGTTTGCAGTCTCCAGAATCCTGACCATCCATTGAAGTAACAACTGTGTGTTCAAGTTTTAAAAAGAAATAACTAGAAGAGTAGATTCCTACAGTGACTTTATAATATGAATTATAACTTGCACTGAATATTATGTTAAAAAAAGCAACAGTAGTGCATAAAACAACACCCATCACAAAAAATGCTTCCTGTGGATTAAATGTGTCTCTTCATGATTCATATACTGGGAGCTGGGGAGGCAATTCCATGATAGACCACCTGCTTGGTTTGTATTGGAGATATTTATTGTTATCATTTGTTTTTTTTAATTTTTAATTAATGCAACTTTAATTTCTGATCATATATTATTAGTGAATTTAATTTTGAGTAATGTGGATCTGAGGAGCCCTTCATGCTACACAAAAGTTAATTTGTTCAATAACTTGAGTCCCTTTGTGGTAGCCAGTTTTGCCCTGCTTTCTCTCCGCTGGTCATAATGACCAGCTTTGCAAATCTGTCTTACAAGGGCAGGTTTTCTTCCTTTTTCCTTCCCACTAAAGTACTCTAAATCATAGGCATTTTCAAATATTTAGCCAGTTCTAACAAATGGCCTTACTCAAATTAATAGCTTATGAGATTTTTTAAATTTATACAGCAAAAAGTTTAAAATAGCATCAGCAGCATTATTATGATGAAGAAAAGATGACTCAGAGCACACTGTTTCAATAAATCAGTAAATTGCTTTCCTGGCCTTAGTGTCTTGTTCTAAATGGTATTCTGAGTGTCTTCTTTATTTTAAGAAAGAAATCACACATTTGTTATTAAAGTTCATTTATAGACATGCTCGATGAATGGGTTTCTGATGTGTAGTTAAGGAAATAATTGTAGAAAATCACAGAGGCAATTTAAATTAGAAGAAATATGAATCATAGAGAATCACAGGATAGGATTTGATTCCTACTTATTAGCTGTGAAATATTATGAGTGTGTACGATGTTGGCTTAATTGTATCATCTAGAAAATGGCAATAACTTTGGTTATTGCAAATCTTTTACATGGATTAGAAATATATACCAAGGGCCTCAAATGGTGTTATTCGCATTCCAGTAAATAACAAAGATTATGTTCCACTGAAGGGAAAAACAAAAAATGGGCTTTCAGAATTCCTCTCAGGCCTTAAATGAAGTATTTATAAGTTTTTCATGATCTATGCTCACATTCAACCACTTAATGATTCAGTGCCAGAATTCTGATTATGTGCCTCATTTTCTTAATAAGGAATATTCTTCTTAAGAACATTTCAGTTTCAATTTGATGTGGTTTAACCATTAGTTGTAGTTGTATTGAAAAAGAGATGGCTATTCTGATTTAGAATGATAATGTTAAATTACAAACTCCAAGGCTGACCATTGAATTCAGTGTTCTTTGGTGTTAATCTATTTACATGTATTGTTTACAATAAAACTTATCTATTATAGATACTAACTCACAGGCAAATAATTCTTACACAAAACTTAATTTTCTTATCTATTATTTAATTATGAGACTACTTTGGTCAATAACCTTTTATTTTATGTTTCTATAACTTGCATTCTCCACTGGTAATCTTCAATAACTCTTTTATAAATACAATATTGAAAGTTCTGGGATTCATAGTGTAATTCTTTCTTTATCTTTTCTTGAAGATTTAAGGCACATAAAGCATACCTCTAAATGCCATACAAATTATTTATCTATCACTTCATATAATTACTCAAAGAATAGTCTAAATTAAATGTTTTATGCTGTCAAAACCAACAAGCTTTAATAAGTCAATAAAGCATTTGGATACATTAGCACTTTTCATAAATTTATTAGATATTTTACTCTAAAGAATGTATTTTGTCATTTTCAAAATATATTCCATGGGGGAAATGTCTAGTTAATAATAAATGAATCTCTGTCATAAAAATTGTCTCAGATTCCATTGTGCTATGGAAGATCACCAAATATCCTGACCACATCTTAGTTCCTTTCTTTGTAGAAGCAAGCAGGAAGAATGGTCCATGAAAAGACTGAGGAATGAGAGTCTGGTTTACAATTTCTTATTATTAAACTTTTAGATTAATGCTAGATTTTGAAAATGCTCAGGAATTTCATCATACATTACTATTAGTTTTGGCTTTTTGATTTTTCTTTTTTCTCCCTCCCTCCTTTTAGATTGACTATCTGTCAAGTTTTACAAATTAAGATCAAGAGAGTTAACAGGAATTGTTCAATCTGAAATCAGGGCCCATAGTCCAAGTTCTGTAGAGAATACTAGTGGGCTTGTACAACCCAGGAGTTGCTATTTTATACCATAGCCCATTCTGAAGAGGGACATTTCACAAAATTTTACATATTCTCATTTTACTTTTTTTTCTCACTTTTCCCAGTTGCTTGCCACCTGTAACATGACGATCACACAATGAGAGATAAGGAAAGAAACTTTTTTTTGCTTTTTGTTGAAGTTTATCTTCTTTAAATCTATTTCTTTCACAAAAGTTAGATTCTTTGTGTGCCTGCTGCATCCCAAGTACTCTGTTAAGACTCACGAATGCATCAAGGTGTCAGTCAGGCCAGCCTGGAGCTCTCCGCACAGGGGAGGGACACAGAATGTAAAGTCCCCAGGTTAGCTCTGGGGCTGTGAAGGAAATGAGCAAGCTATAGAGGGATAGAGAATTTATGAAAATCTCCGTATGTACAAGTTTCCGGTCTATAATGGTCACGTTCATTGTAGGGAGCTGGTACATGCACATAGCTCCTCTCAATTCCTTTTTGTCACCCTTTATCTCCATCCTCCATTTTTGTCATCATCACATTCACTTATTTATAAGGTCCTTATAAATTATCATATGTACAGATTAACAATCAGGCCAAAAACATATCAAACATATAAGATAATGATACTACTTCCCCCCTGCCCCCACATCTTCACCAGCATCTGTTATTGGTTAATTTCTTAATGATAACCATCCTTTCTGGAATGAGATAGGATTTCAGTATTGTTTAAATTTAGATTTCTCAAATGGACAATGATATTGAACATTTGTTGTGCATTTATTGGCTACTTGTACTTCTTTGTCTGACACATTATTCATTTCAGATGTTCGTTTTTTATTGGTACTTGATATTGGAGGGGTCTAATTTTTTGTGCTCTTTATATATGCTAGATACTAGTCCTTTTTCTGAGGAGTAGCTGGCAAAAATTTTTCTCATTCTGTAAGTTTTGTCTTTAATCTATTGGTGGTTTCATTTGTTGTGAAAAAGCTTTTTTATTTATTTATATTATTAATTTTATTGGTACCTTTTAGGTATATAATATAATGACATTCATCATGGGAAATTTGCACATTTACATACTCTGTCTTGATTCTTCTTTTTTTCCCTGTTCCCCTGCCCTCCTTCAACCCCTCCATCTCTCCCTATTTACAAAGACTTTGTTTCCTTTTTTTCATTTTCTCATATTAATTCCATTCCCTTCTTTCCTTTCCCCTACCCAACCCACTTCCCCTTTTCCCCTTTTCTTCCTATTTCATATTATCTATCATATCTTTTAGTCCTTATTTACACTTTCAGTTTCTCACATCAGAGGAACTATTTGGTATTTACACATATGTGTCCTATTTATTTCACTTAAAAATATTGCTGCAATGTGCATCCATTTAGCTATAAATGTCACTATTTTCTCATTTTTTATGGCTGATTAGTACTCCATTTTATAGAAAAATGACCTTTTCTTTATACAGTCTCCAGTTCATGGGCAATTGGGCTGCTTCCAAGTTTTAGCTATTATAAATTGTGCTGCTATGAACATGGGTGCACATATATCACTGTGGTATGATTCTGTTAATTCTTTTGGGAAGATACCCAGCAGAAGAATAGCTGGATCAAATGGGACTTCCAGTCCTAGTTCTTTGAGCTATCTCCATACTGATTTCCACAGTGGTTGCACCAGTCTACACTCCCACCAGCAGTGGAGCAGGGTTTCTCTTTCCCCACAGCACAGCCAGCATTTGCTATTGTTTGATTTCATGATAGCAGCCATTCTTTCAGGGGTAAGATGGAATCTTAGAGTTGTTTTCATTTGCATCTCTCAAATTACCAGTGATGTTGAACATTTATTTTTTCATGTTTATTTGTTATTTCTTCTTCTTTGTCTGAGAAATGTCTGTTCATTTCAGATGCCCATTTTTGGATTGGATCTTTAAATGTGGATGGTCTGATTTTTTAAATTTCTTTATATATTCTAGATAGTAGACCTTTGTCTGATGAACAGCTGCTGAAAATTTTCCCACATTGTGGGTTGTCTCTTCACAATGTTGGTGGTTTCTCTTCTGCGCAGAAGGTTTTAGTAAGAAGAGATCCTACTTGTTGATTGTGCTAGTTCACATGTGACTGAGGTTTGTTTATAATATCTTTTCCTATGCCAATGTCTACCAGAGTTCTTCTCATCTCTCTTCCACCCAGTTTAGTGTTTCTGTTCTGATATTTAGATCTTTAATCCATTTCTCTTTTAGTTTAGTGCATGGTGAGAGATATAGGTCTACTTTTAATCTTTGGTAAGTTGAAACCCAGGAGCAGGGGATGTCTTTCCATTTTCTGATATCATCTTCAAACTCTCTTTTCAGAGTGCTATAGTTTTAGGAGTAGAGGTCTTTGACTTTTTTGTTAGGTTGATTCCTAGGTATTTCAATTTTTTGGATGCTATTGTGAAAGGAATTGTTTGCCCCATTTCTTTTTCAGTGAATCTGTGGTTTGTGTACAGGAAAGCCACTGATTTTTGTGTGCTAATTTTGTATCCAGCTACTTTACTGAATTTGATAATTAAGTCTAGAAGAATTATGGTGGAGTTCTTGGAGTATTCTGTGTAAAGGATCGTGTCTTCTACAAATAATGAAAATTTGACTTCTTCATTTCCTATCTTTATTTCTTTTATTTCTTTTTCTTGTCTAATTGCCATGGCTAATGTTTCCAAAGTATATTGAACAGGAGTGTTGATAGTGGACGTCCTTGTCTTGTTCCTGATTTTTGTGTGAAGGATTTCAGTTTTTGACCATTTAGTATGATATTGGCTATTGGTTTTTCATAGATGGCTTTTATCATATTGAGATAGAGACCCTCTATTCCAATTTTTATAGGGATTTTTATCATGAATGCATGTTGGATTTTGTCAAAGGCTTTTTCTGCATCTATTGAGATGATCATATGGTTTTTGTCCTTGGCTATATTAATATAGTGTATTTCACTGATTGATTTGCATATGTTGAAACATCTCTGTTTCCCTGGGATGAATTCCACTTGATCAGGGTGTATGATCTTCTTGATGATCTGCATTCTGTTTGCCAGGATCTTATTAAGGATTTTTGCATCTATGTTCATTAATAAGATTGCCCTATAATTCTCTTTTTTGGTTGAGTCTTTCTCTGCTTTGGGGATCAAGGTGATGCTTGGTTCTAGGAATGAATTTAGAAGTACTGCCTCCCTTTAAATTTCATTGAAGTGTTTAAACATTAGCGGCAATAGTTCCGCTTTAAATGTTTTGTAGAATTCAGCAGTGAAGCCATCAGGGCCTGGGCTTTTCTTAGTTGGTAAATTTTTAATTCCATTTTCAAGTTCATTGGTTGATATTGGGTTGTATAGAATTTTTAGGTCTTCTTCATTCAACTTTGGTAATTCATACATATCTAGGAATCTGTCCATTTAGTATGTGTTTCCCATCTTATTGGCATATAGGTTCTTGAAGCAGGTATTGATGATCCTCTGGATTTCTGCTGAGTCCTTTGTAATTTCATTCTTTTCATTCCTAATTGGATGGATTTGGGCCTTTTCTTTCCTTTTTTTGTTAAGGTTGGCTAAGGGTGTGTCAATTTTGTTTATTCTTTCAAAGAAGCAACTCTTGGCTTCATTGATTTTTTTTTTTTGTATTATTGTCTTAGTCTCCAGGGCATTTATTTCTGCTCTGATCTTTATAATTTCCTCCCTTATATGAGCTTTGAATTTGTCTTGCTCTTCTTTTACTAGAAGCT